>NC_133325.1:287454951-287566078 GCF_042186555.1 Aquarana catesbeiana
TGAAAAGTCCGCCCGTGTGTACACGGCATTAGATGTGATTTCCTATTAGGAGTATCTCACCAAAAATTCAATTTTTGTTGTAGGGGATGCCTGATATGTGACTTGTATCTTAGTGTAGACTTCTAGGAACATCAGTGAGCTAATTAAACAAGCAGGAAATTATGTTTCTGGGGGGCATTCTGTACACATTCTGTGTACAGAGCACCTACAGGTAGCCATATTGCATTGCATTTTCAGAAAATTACAGAGCTGCAGATTGAAACGGAAAGGTAATTTTTAATAACATTCAATCACAATATGACTTGAGTCGCAATTTTATATGCTATATTATTTTTATTTTTTTTTATTTGCTATTTTATTTTCTTACGAAAGTGGAGTTACCCTTTAAACTTCACTCAGACTGCAAGAGAAAGGAAAGGGTTTGTGATTATAACGTAATATAGCACAAATGTGAAGCACTTTATAATCCACAAGAATGTTGCCAATGGAAGCAGAAGTGTGAAACTCTAGGATGACCCTTGCTTGACGGCATAGTGAATTTGATAGCTGTATAAACTGCACCAGTTCCAAAGTGTTCAGAGGGGAAATAATCTGATAGTGATAATCTTGTCCAGTGCAATATGCATAAGTTTTCAGACAATTTCGACATAACAGATGATGTTGTGCTTTAAAAGCCATGTATGTTGTATAATAATTTGTCTTCCCGAGATACATACAGTATATACACAGTTCAAGTCTCTCTAGATAATACAGCAAGCAAAGTAAAAAGCTTGGTGTCTGTTGATTATGGGCATACCAAAGAAGGTAGCAAGCTTCAACATAGGCTTGAAATGTTAATATTCATGTAGAGGTCACACATATTGGTATATAGCAAAGCATATACAGTCAGGTCCATAAATATTGGGACATCAACACAATTCTAATCTTTTTGGCTCTATACACCACCACAATGGATTTGAAATGAATCAAACAAGATGTGCTTTAACTGCAGACTTTCAGCTTTAATTTGAAGGTATTTACATCCAAATCAGGTGAACGGTGTAGGAATTACAACAGTTTGTATATGTGCCTCCCACTTTTTAAGGGACAAGTAATGGGACAATTGGCTGCTCAGCTGTTCCATGGCCAGGTGTGTGTGTTATTCCCTCATTATCCCATTTACAAGGAGCAGATAAAAGGTCCAGAGTCACTTCAAGTGTGCTATTTGCATTTGGAATCTGTTGCTGTCAACTCTCAATATGAGATCCAAAGAGCTGTCACTATCAGTGAAGCAAGCCATCATTAGGCTGAAAAAACAAAACAAACCCATCAGAGAGATAGCAAAAACATTAGGTGTGGCCAAATCAACTGTTTGGAACATCCCTAAAAAGAAAGAACGCACCGGTGAGCTCAGCAACACCAAAAGACCCGGAAGACCACGGAAAATAACTGTGGTGGATGACCGAAGAATTCTTTCCCTGGTCAAGAAAACACCCTTCACAACAGTTGGCCAGATCAAGAACACTCTCCAGGAGGTAGATGTATGTGTGTCAAAGTCAACAGTCAAGAGAAGACTTCACCAGAGTGAATACAGATGGTTCACCACAAGATGTAAACCATTGGTGAGCCTCAAAAACAGGAAGGCTAGATTAGAGTTTTCCAAACAACAGCTAAAAAAAGCCTTCACAGTTCTGGAACAACATCCTATGGACAGATGAGACCAAGATCAACTTGTACCAGAGTGATGGGAAGAGAAGAGTATGGAGAAGGAAAGGAACTGCTCATGATCCAAAGCATACCACTTCATCAGTGAAGCATGGTGGTGGTAGTGTCATGGAGTGGGCATTTATGGCTGCCAATGGAACTGGTTCTCTTGTATTTATTGATGATGTGACTGCTGACAAAAACATCAGGATGAATTCTGAAGTGTTTCGGTCAATATTATCTGCTCATATTCAGCAAATTGCTTCAGAACTCATTGGACGGTGCTTCACAGTGCAGATGGACAACGACCTGAAGCATACTGCAAAAGCAAGCAAAGAGTTTTTTAAGGGAAAGAAGTGGAATGTTATGCAATGGCCAAGTCAATCACCTGACCTGAATCCGATTGAGCATGCATTTCACTTGCTGAAGACAAAACTGAATGGAAAATGCCCCAAGAACAAGCAGGAACTGAAGACAGTTGCAGTAGAGGCCTGGCAGAGCATCACCAGGGATGAAACCCAGCGTCTGGTGATGTCTATGCATTCCAGACTTCAGGCTGTAATTGACTGCAAAGGATTTGCAACCAAGTATTAAAAAGTGAAAGTTTGATGGATGATTGTTAATCTGTCCCATTACTTTTGGTCCCTTAAAAAGTGGGAGGCACATATACAAGCTGTTGTAATTCCTACACCGTTCACCTGATTTGGATGTAAATACTCTCAAATTATAGCTATAAGTCTGCAGTTAAAGCACATCTTGTTCGTTTCATTTCAAATCCATTGTGGTGGTGTATATAGCCAAAAAGATTAGAATTGTGTCAATGTCCCAATATTTATGGACCTGACTGTAGGTATCAGTACATACAGGTATCAGTACATATTGCAGTTCAAGGTCAGAGAAAGATCTCACCCATTTTCAGCACCCTAATTCAAAGTATGCATTGAGCATGCATAAGAAGCAACATTGTACAGTGCTTGCAACGTGCCAAGACTCAAGGTCTGGTGCACAAGGTAGCTATGGGGAGTGCCACAGAGTCCACTCACAGCACAGAGGGCACCCTTCTGATGTGTTTCGCCTTTTGGGGCTTTGTCAGAGAAGCCTGTGTGATGCTTTCTGCATACTGAAAAAGGCTCCAAACCTTTATTCCCTATGATTTGCTAATTCTCAACAATTTTAACATGGAGGAACCCTTGAAATTACTTTCAGGCCACAGGAGCTTAGGTTAATAAACATTATCTATATCTCCTGGAACATTAGCCTGATGAATAAGTTGAGAAATAAGAATAAATAAAAGAATAAGTAAAAATGTGACGTGTATTTGACACCCAGGTCTGCTCTACACAACAAAATTATTTTCAGTATAATGAAATGAATAATATTAGTGGCCAGAAAAAAATTGCAGACAGCAAAAATTGTAATGTTCACCCACATTGGTGTTCAGTGAAGAAAAGTGTCTCACATTGGTGGTGGGAAATTTCCTCTTGCACTGACAGCTAGAGTAAGACGCACTTACATTAGTTGTTATGCGGTGAAGATCCACTTTATACTGACTGGCGGTCAGTGGGAGAAGGCCCCCATTACAATGGTAGTAGGGGAAAAGAATGTTCCCCTTACCGATATGTATCACTGGTGTCAATGGAAACTTATCTTATAGGAATTGCACACTATTCAAGAAGTCAGTAGCAACCTCCGGTGGAACCTTGGTTGAAAAAGACTGTACTAATTGTTTGAGAAATAAGAAATTGTGATGTAAACTAATTGTGACTTACACGCTTTCTGGATTTTTTGAGGTAGATTAACCATACAGGAGGCTACCGCGATTTTGCTGCAATTTACGTTTTGTGTTTTTTAATCTGCCCAACAACAAATTGGCCCAAAAAAAAGCAAAAAAATGCAAAGCGCAAATTGCGGCAAAATCGCAGTAAAATCATGTGTGCAAAAATGCAAAATGTGCAGCAAAAAGCACTGCAGAGATGATCTAAAGCAAACTGCATAGGTGTGAAGTGAGCCTAAGACCCCTTTCACACTGGGGCGGTTTGCAGGCGTTATTGCGCTAAAAATAGCGCCTGCAAACTGCCCCTAAACAGCCTCCGCTGTTTGTTCAGTGTGAAAGCCCGAGGGCTTTCACACTGAAGCGGTGCGCTGGCAGGAGAAGAAAAAATCTCCTGTCAGCCGCTTCTTTGGAGCGGTGAAGGAGCGGTGTATTCACCGCTCCTAAACCGCTCCTGCCCATTGAAATCAATGGGACAGCGCGGCTATACCGCGGTAATACCGTGGGTATAGCCGCGCTATACCAGGGGTTTTAACCCTTTTTCGTCCGCCAGCGGGGGGTTAAAACCAAACCGCTAGCGGCCGAATACCGCGGTAAAACAGCGCTAAATATAGCGCTGTTTTACCGCCGACGCCCCCTACCGCCCCAGTGTGAAAGGGGCCTTAAGGTCAGAGAAGATAAGGCCCTACTCACAAAGTGAAACACACAAAGCAGGTTTTTCTAGCAAATAAAGGTAATGGTAATCCTCTTGTGATGCCTGCTTATAGGTAGCACTTCCACTTTTAAATACGGTACTTTTAAATATTTAAAATGACTGACAGATCTACTTTTAAACTTCAAGTTAATTTGAAGTGAATTACATTAAACTATCTTTAATTGAAAATTGGTCAGTATTCAAAACCAGGAACAAGTTCTTAATTCCTAGCACTTTCCTTGCAGCATCTGACACATTCCAGTTCTTTAATTTGTCTTTGGATCCTTGATAACCCACCTGGTTGTCTGCTTCCTGGAAATTTTAAGTGGATATTTACTGATTTTCCTGCCATACTAGCCTATTGTAATCTGTTGTTGATTCTAATTTCTAGCCTAGTATATTATGAATAGAAATGCTAGAAATGGAAAACAAAAACAGCATAATGAAAAGTGTATAAAAATGCAAAATATACTGATCAGGATTCAGCTTAATAACATCTGCCACCCTGCTGTGTCAGACACATTTACTGAAAATTAATGTTCAAGGATAAGAAATAAATTGCGAGCAAAAAAAAAAAAAAAAAAAAATAGCACTTAACCTTTAATATCTGTGTAAATGGTGGCAGTAGAGGCAAAGTGTATGCCCTATAATTACACATCATTGTGAAAAAAAGATTTGTGGTTGATGACATATTAATGGCTTCATGTTATAGGGTTCATATACAGTTTATATTTTGGGGAATGTAAATTGGCATTGTCCTTTTTTACAGCTTTAAATTTTGTCATAATTATGTAGCATAGTTTGCCTTGTTCCTGCAGTCATTTTGTATGCAGGATCTTAAAGGAAACCTGTTCTGTGAGAAATATGCAGGCTACCATTGCTGACCTCACCTTAAGAAAATGCTAGTTGCTTGGCTGTCAGCAGTGGTTTTAGTAATTTTAGTAATATTTAAGACACTGACTCAAAACACATATAGATATCAGGAATTCTGACTTCATTTGCTGAATGCTTGTTCTGAGTCAATGATAAGACTGGAAGCTTGGCAAGCTACATTTTAAGAAGAAAGTAAACAATGACAATGTACATATTTCTCTTAGCACAGGCTTTCCTTGTAGCAGTGCACTGGCTGCTCATAAATATAGGTAATACTTACAGTAAATATCTACCGAGTAGGCAGTCCAGCTCACATAATGGCCCTGGTTATCATTGTTGAACCAGAGTTAGGACTATTATGTGAGCTAAACTGCCTACTGCCCATCTTTGGACATCATTCTCCATATATTCCAAGGGAGAATCCTTAGAGGTAGCACATTATAATGATGAAGGGGAGAACCAGGCGGTTTAACTCACAGCATTGTGTTGTAAAATGAGGGTTGTGGTCTGGGATTATGGGCAGTAGTAGACCCAGTGGAGATCTAACTCTGCTTTTTTATTTAAAATAAAAAACATGTGGTTAACTTAACATTAAAATTATTTATAGGTGCTTTTCACTGTTAATATATTTGATAGACATGTGCACACTGAAATATTTTGTTTCAGAATTTCATTTTCGTCCGAAAAATAAATTTATTTAGTTACTCCCGAAATTTGTTTTTATTTATTTCATTTTTCGTTAAAAATTGCATTCGTCCGAAAATCCAAATTAAGGTCAAATCTGTCATTGAAGGCTTATGGTGTCTGTCGATTGTTCAAAGAAAATTCGACGGAGCAGCTAAACTGTACGACACCGTATAGTTTACCTGCTCCGCCGAATCTTCTTAGAACTTTCAACAGACACCATAAGCCAAAGTACGTATGTACTTAGTTCTAGCTATTTTACTGCTCCTCCTCTTTGGTTACAATCAGCCAATAATAATTCATCATCATCATTATTTTTATTTATCTTTTCTCCCCTACATTGAATCTTTTCTCCCCTACATCGAATCTTTTCTCCCCTACGTTGAATCTTTTCTCCCCTACGTCAAATCTTTTCTCTCTATGTAGAATAATCTTGGACTAATAGTGTTAAGGTTAGGCACATTCGACCACAGGTTTGATGGACACAGATTGTTATTGTCATCATCATGTCGAATCTCCTATTTATATCGAACTGTTGTAGCAACGAAAACAAAAATAAAGCATTTGTTTATGTCGGATCTTTAGTTTTTCGGATTATGCACTTTCGTTATACTTTGTTAAAACGATAATGAAAATACCTGAAATTCGGACGAAAATGCATTCGGACGAAAACGAATGCACATGTCTAATATTTGATGAATATCAGAATATACAGTATGTAATTAACCTATGATCTACACTGAGGGCTGTATTGCACAAAACTTTTATTTCTTTATCGTACATCATGGGACACAGAGCCTTAAGTAATTACTTAATGGGTTATAGGCTTCCTTCAGGTGTTGACACTGACACCAGGAGCACATCAGTTTTTCCGCCAGTGTCTAAAGGTGTTGGTCACGAGTGAAGATGTGCTCTGAGGAGCTCCAGGAGGGATCCCATGCTGGATTTAAATAGCCTCCATAGACCAGATCCATCCAAAGTGCCATTGAGGCCTAAAGGGATGGTACCTGGGGCCTCGTATCCAAAGCACAAGGTTTTGCCTGTAACGCCTCTCTTTGTAGGGCTGGACCCCAGAAACCCAGGGCTTAGGTCTTGTTACATTACCTAAACTTCCTGATGGGGCGCTCTTTACAGGTCCAAGGTAGTTGGAACCCTGTTTTGGGGACCCAGTCCTTGAAGGTTTGCTACGCAGCCGGCCCTGATGGGTGAAGGTTAGATTATCTGTTAATTCAGCAAATCCTGCGGCGAGGATAAGGTAAGGGAAGAAACTCAGATATTAAAACATCTATGTATTTCTTCCATTAGGGAAAAAAATGTTGTCATGCCTTAATTCTCCACTAGAGGAAGTCTATGCACATGCCTTACTCTGTTGTCTTCACTGTAAGCTCAGTCCATGTCTGGTTGCAGCAGCGTGTGGAGGGAGACTTTGCAAGGTAAAAGAAAGCAGCAAAAATGTTTTCTTCTCCCCCTGATGGGACCAGAGGGTGGGGGGTGCGGAGGCCCCGCTAAAACTGCTAATTGTTTTAACTGTGGCTGATTTCACTATTGTTTGTGCCTGCTGCTGGATGGGTGCCTGCACCCCCCCCCCCCCCCGTTGGGTCGGTGGACCCGAAAATGCCGCGCACAAGCTCTGGAACATTTTTAAAGTATAAAGGGGAAGAATTTTTTCTCGGAGGGGGAGGAGCCTAAGCGCAATGTCGTGAACGTCCACAAGGACACACGGCAGGCTAAAAATAAATACAACACAGCTGTGACAGTCTTTCCTCGGCTGACGAGGAGAAAACAAGCAGCCTGCAACACAAGGACAAAAGAGCTGTAGGACATGTGACTGGCATTCCTGATACAGAAACGACACCTTTTTCCCAGCACTAGGCTGAATTTTATAGCAGCTTTAAATGTCATGACTATTTTCAGTGATTAAGTGCAATTTGTATAGTGCCTCTGTTTTTGTACTTAGGACTATGCCTACCAAAAAAGACACCACATAAAGGTTTCACCCCCAGGTGCTAGGATCCCGAGTCGCATTTCCATGCTGTCATCCTCACCTGAATTACCAGTTATGGCAAGCCAGGGTGAGCCATTTAGAACAAATTGATGGTGCAACTGCTTCTCACATCTCAGCCCCTGTATACGTGACTGAAGATGTCCTTTCCTCCTCCCTGCAGGGTCTGGAGGAAAGATTAGTGGCTTTAATCGCATCCTCCATTCAGATGGATAGGAAGCATGCTAGATCCCCCTTCCCTCACTTCAGAAGGGGAACAGTGGGCACAGGATGAGGTGTTACCCTCAGTTGATCAGGAGGTAAAACAAACAGATGATGATTCCTCTGCGGAGAAAACAACAGTAGATGAGCCCCCTGTACCATTATCGACTTTCCTTGATGAGTTTTCTGCCTGGCTACCCTACTTTCTCTCTTCGGAAATTCCCACAATCCTTCTCGGTGATTTCAACATCCCTGCTAATACAAACACTCCTGCTACTTCTAAACTTCTTAGTCTAACCTCTTCATTTGACCTGAAGCAACTTCTCAAACATTCCTTTTCCTCTCTCCGACCACCACCTTATTAGTTTCTCCCCCCCCTGTCTTCCATCTTTCCCTCCAATCGCCTAACCATCACCCGTAGAAACTTTCGCAACTTCAACTCCTCTCTCCTCTATTCTGCTACTGACCACCTCTATGACAAAATCTCTCCCCTGTCCTGCCCCAACCAAGCCACTTCCATCTACAATAAATCCCTGTCCTCCACCCTGGACAAGCTCGCTCCCCTCACTACACACAGAATCAGGCCTCGACCCCCTACAACCCCTACAACCCTGGCAAACAGATGACACTAAAATTCTCAAAAAACATAGTCGCGCTCTTGAGCGTCTGTGGCACAAGACTTATGCCCCGTACACACAGTCGGACTTTGTTCGGACATTCCGACAACAAAATCCTAGGATTTTTTCCAACGGATGTTGGCTCAAACTTGTCTTGCATACACACGGTCACACAAAGTTGTCGGAAAATCCGATCGTTCTGAACGCGGTGACGTAAAACACGTACGCCGGGACTATAAACGGGGCAGTGGCCAATAGCTTTCATCTCTTTATTTATTCTGAGCATGTGTGGCACTTTGTCCGTCGGATTTGTGTACACACGATCGGAATTTCCGACAACGGATTTTGTTATCGGAAAATTTTATATCCTGCTCTCAAACTTTGTGTGTCGGAAAATCCGATGGAAAATGTGTGATGGAGCCTACACACGGTCGGAATTTCCGACAACAAGGTCCTATCACACATTTTCCGTTGGAAAATCCGACCGTGTGTACGGGGCATAAGTCTCTCAAAGACTTCAACCAATACAAATCTGCCCTCCAAAAATACTATTCTTTCCTCCACACTGCCAAGCAAACCTATTTTACCACTCTTATTAACACCTTCTCTTCCAGTCCCCGTAAACTCTTCTCTACCTTCAACTCTCTACTTTGTCCTCCACCGCCACCACCCACTGACTCACTCACTGCCCAGGAGATCGCTAATCACTTCAAAAACAAGATTGATACAATCCGTGATGAAATCTCCACTCTACAGGTATCTCCCCCAGCTAAGACCCCATGTCAACAGGTACAACCGGGACACTCCCCTTTTTCAAATCTGCTACTACAGACGAAGTTGCTAAACTCCTTTCTATTGCCCACCTAACCACCTGTCCCTTGGACCCTATTCCCTCTCAAATGCTACGGTCGCCCTCTGACCCCATCCTACACTCTGTAACCCATATCTTCAATCTCTTCCTCACCTCTGGCATCTTTCCCAATGCTCTAAAACATGCACTGGTCACCCCCATACTTAAAAAGCCGTCCTTGGACCCTACCAATCTTAACCTACACCCTATCTCCTTGCTCCCCTTTTCCTCTAAACTACTTGAGCGCCTGGTTTACAACCAATTGAGTGACCACCTCATTAAAAAAAACCTTCTTGATCCCCTTCAATCTGGATTTTGCCCTCAAAACTCCACAGAAACTGCTCTTTTAAAACTCATAAACGACCTACTAACTGCAAAAACCAACGGACACTATTCTGTACTCCTACTTCTGGATCTTTCAGCTGCCTTTGACACGGTTGACCACCTCCTCCTCAAAAAACTTTACTCCCTCGGTCTCCGTGACTGGGCTCTTCAGTGGCTCTCATCCTACTTATCCCAACGCACCTTCAGTGTCACTTACAATTCTACTTCCTCCACTCCTCTTCCCTTCTCTGTCGGGGTCCCCCAAGGTTCTGTTCTTGGACCTCTTTTATTCTCAATCTACACCTCTTCCCTGGGTCAGCTGATAGCCTCTCACGGCTTTCAATATCATTTCTATGCTGACGACACACAAATCTATCTCTCCACCCCTCAACTCACTCCATCAGCCTCCTCACGCATCACTAACTTACTAACCGACATATCTGTATGGATGTCACACCACTTCCTCAAACTCAACTTGTCCAAAACCGAGCTTATAATATTTCCTCCCCCACGTGCCTCTTCCCCTGACTTCTCTGTCAAGAGCAATGGCAAAACTATCCACCCATCCCCACATGTCAGGGTGCTAGGCCCCACATCCAATCACTTTCCAAAGCTTGCCACCTCAATCTCCGCAACATCTCTAAACTACGTCCCTTTCTAACCAATGAAACCACAAAGCTCCTGGTTATCTCTCACCTTGACTACTGCAATTCCCTCCTCATTGGCTTACCTTTAAATAGACTATCCCCCTTTCAGTCCATCATGAATGCTGCTGCCAGACTCATCCACCTTACAAACCGCTCAGTGTCTGCTACCCCTCTCTGCCAATCCCTCCATTGGCTGCCACTTGCCCAACTAATTCAAAAATACTCAAAATAATCAAAATACTAACAATAAGTTACAAAGCCATCCACAACTCTGCCCCCAGCTACATCATTAACCTAGTCTCAAAATACCAACCTAATCGCCATCTCCGTTCCTCCCAAGACCTCCTGCTCTCTAGTTCCCTCATCACTTCCTCCCATATCCGCCTCCAGGACTTCTCCCAAGCCTCGCCCATCCTCTGGAATTCCCTACCCCAATCTGTCAGACTGTCTCCAAATGTATCCACTTTTAGGCGATCCCTGAAAACTTTCCTCTTCAGAGAAGCCTATCCTGCCTCCATCTAACAACTGCACTATTTTCTCCATTAGCTCATCCCCCACAACTATTACCCTTTTGTATAATTTGACCCTCCCTCCTAGATTGTAAGGTCTAACGAGCAGGGCCCTCTGATTCCTCCTGTATTGATATGTATTGTACTTGTACTGTCTGCCCTAATGTTGTAAAGCACTGTGTAAACTGTCGGCGCTATATAAATCCTGTATAATAATAATAATAGATGAGCCTTTTTCAGCCTCTCAAATCTGAGAAATTGTTGATACAATCTCTTTCAGAGATGGTTCGTTCTACTTTCATGCTACCCCTAATGGAGTCTCCTGAAAGTTTGGTTTCTTCCTTGAGTTCCTTAAAACCCTCTCAACCTTTGCATGCATTTCCTGCACATGCATTACTAGAAGAGCTTATTTTAGCTGAATGGGATCACCCGGATAAGCATTTTTTCCCTCCTAAGAAAATTGCAATCTCCTGGAGGAGTAATTCTCCAAAAGATGGAAAATACCAGCAGTTGATGCTGCGATTTCCAATGTGAATAAAGGCCTAAATTGTCCAGTAGACAATGCACAGATGCTTAAGGATCCAACAGATAAGGAGTTGGAATCCCTGTTAAGATCTACTTTTTCCATGGCAGGTGCCATTACTCAGTCTGCAGTCGCTGCAATAAGCATCTGTCAATCCCTATAGGACCAATTTAAACAGGCCCTTAGAGAGCCTCCTGCACAACAAGCTCGGGATTTGGCTTAACTACCAAAAGCATTATGCTTTGCCATAGATGCTATTAAAGATTGTATTCACCAGGCGTCCTGCCTTACGCTTATGCTTGTGCATATGCGTAGAATCCCATGGTTAAAAAATTTGGTCAGCTGAAGCACCATGTAAAGACCTCTAACTGGGCTTCCTTTTCATGGGGAGCGACTATTTGGAGAAAACTTGGACAAAAATATCCAAACAATTTCTGGTGAGAAAAGTACTCTTTTGCCAGTCAAAAGAAAGTAAAATGCCCCTTATTTAAATGGGCTCTTTCCCCTATGCCAGGGGATTCCACCTCTAGGCAGGGGCGACGGCCTCCTCCGTCACACTCAAGAGGAAGATCTCAGAATCAGACTCAGGCTCAAAAGAAGTCCTGAGGTTGGAAACCTGCAAGCCAGAATCCTAAAGCCTCATTATGAAGAGGCAACCCCCCTCACCAAGGTGAGGGGAAGACTTCTGCAGTTTTCAGTCTGAAAAGAAGAAATTCAGGACAGATGGGTCATCTCCACGGTAACGCTGGGGTACAAGCTGGAATGTTTGGGACTTTCCACCGTCTCGCTTCCTGAGGTCCAGCGTTCCCAAAGATCCAGAGGAAAGACAATCTCTGTTTCAGGCACTAGACCGAATAATATCTCAAAGAGTGATCATACAGATCCCCACAAAAGAGCAAGGTTTGAGGTTTTATTCAAACTTTTTTATGGTACCAAAACCAAATGGAGATGTCAGACCCATTCTAGATCTAAGAAATCAAATTCAGTTCCTAAAAATCTGCTCCTTTTGCATGGAGACGATCAGGTCAGTTTCTATCCTTCTAGGAGGAGAACTTCTGGCATCAATCGACAACAGGGATGCATATCTGCATGTCCTTATATTTCCCGTCAACAAATGTTTCTGCGGTTCAAGTTAGAACAGCAACATTTTCAATTTGTAGCCCTGCCCCGGGTGTTCACCAAAGTGCTGGCCCCACCTCTAGCCAGGTTAAGGGCACAGGGCATAACAGTCGTAGCATACCTAGACGATCTATTACTAATAGATCAGTCGGTGGCTCATTTGGAGCAAAGCGTACGCACTACAACCAACTATCTGAAGAGTTGGGTTGGATTCTCAACCTAGAGACATTTTCCTTAATACTGCTAAAAAAGCTGGAGTACTTGGGTCTGATCATAGATACAGCCCAGGAAAAGGTGTTCTTGCCTCAGGCAAAGATCAACTCCATAAGAGTGTTGATGCGGACGGTCAGGTCAAATGGCGATCCCTCCATTCGCCTTTGCATGAGGTTGCTAGGAACCATGGTGGCTTCATTCGAAGCAGTTCCCTATGCCCGGGTTCATTTAAGAATGTTGCAAAACAGTATCCTGTCTGTTTGGAACAAAACAATTCAAGCTTTAGACTTGCCAATGCAGCTGTCCCCGAGAGTGTCCCAAAGCCTCACTTGGTGGTTTCTAACCCAGAATCTGCTGAAAGGAAAATCCTTCAGACCAGTCATCTGGAAAGTGGTAACAATGGATACCAGCCTTTCAGGCTGGGGAGCAGTGCTAGAAAAGACAACTGTCCAGGGACAGTGGTCAAGAACCGAAAAAACCTTGCCCATCAATATCCTAAAGATTCGGACAGTACGTCTGGCTCTAAAGACCTGGACTTTCAGGTTACGGGATTGTCCTGTCAGGATTCAATCCGACAATGCCACAGCTGTGGCCTATATTAATCACCAAGGGGGCACCAAAAGTCTCTCAGCACAGAGAGAGGTGAATCATACTCTAACTTGGGCAGAAAGGAATGTTCCATGCCTATCGGCAGTCTTCATTCCAGGAGTAGAGAATTGGCAGGCGGACTACTTGAGTCACCAGTAGTTATTCCCAGCGGAATGGTCTCTTCGCCCTGTCATATTTCAGGCTGTTTCCTAAAGATGGGGTTCTCCAGACGTAGATCTTATAGCGTCCAGGTTCAACATGAAGTTAGTCAACTTTGTGGCCAGAACAAAGGATCCATTCGCATGTGGAACGGATGTGTTAGTGACCCCATAGGATTAGTTCTCACTGATCTATGCATTCCCCCCTATTCAGTTGCTGCCTCGACTTCTTTGCAGGATCAAGCTGGAAAGAAAGCCGGTAATTCTGGTGGCACCAGCATGGCCCAGAAGGTCATGGTATGCAGAAATCATAAAGATGGCAGTGGAGGGCCCATGGTCCCCCCCCACTACGGCCAGATCTGCTCTCACAGGGACCGATATTCCATCCTACCTTATGGTCTCTATATTTAACAGCTTGGCTATTGAAACCCACATTCTGAAAAAACGTGGGCTTTCCGGGTCAGTTATCTCTACCCTGATTAATGCAAGGAAGCCAGCTTCCAGAACTATATATTATAGAGTCTGGAGGGCTTATGTTTCCTGGTGTGAATCCAAGGGTTGGCACCCTCGAAGATATATAATAGGCAGAATTCTACAATTAGGGGTAGAAATTAAATTGGCCTTGAGTACTATTAAAGGCCAAGTCTCAGCTTTATCAGTCTTATTTCAAAGGACCACTTGCTACTCATTCTTAGTCCGGGGTTTTATTTAAGGGGTGACGTGGCTTATTCCGCCCGGCAAACCTCCCTTGTACCCTTGGGACTTGAACTTAGTTTTGTCTGTGTTACAAAAAACAGCCATTTGAACCAATACAACATATTCCCCTAGTCCTTCTGACAAGTAAGTTGGAATTTTTGGTTGCTATATCCCCAGAAAGGAGGGTTTCAGAATTGGCTGCTCTTTCTTGTAAAGACCCATATTTGATTTGTCATGGGGACAGAGTGGTGTTACGCCCTCGTGCAGACTTTTTTTAATCAAAAGTGGTTTCAGGTTTCACCTGAACCAAAATATTGTCCTGCCATCGTTTCCAAAACCATGTTCCAGGGAAGAAGAGTCACTACATTGTCTTAATGTGGTGAGAGCAGTGAAAATCTATTTTAAGGCAACTGCTCAGATTCGTAAGACTGATGTCTTATTTATTCTGCCAGATGTCCTAAGAAAGGACAGGCAGCATCAAAATCCACTGCCGCTAAGTGAATGATAATTCAAACTTAGGATTTAAGGGGTAAAATTACCGCGTTTCAAGTTAAGGTGCACACTACCAGGTCGGTTAGTGCTTCTTGGGCAGTGCGTCACCAGGCCTCCATGGCTCAGATCTGTAAGGCCGCAACTTGGTCTTCAGTGCATACATTCACAAAATTTTATCAGGTGGATGTAAGGAGGTATGAGGATATCGCCTTCGGGCGCAGTGTGCTGCAGGCAGCAGTATAAGTCCTCAAGTCTGTGAGTACCATGTGGGTTGTGTCTCCCTCCCCTCAAGTAGCATTGCTATGGGACGTCCCATTAAGTAATTACTTAAGGCTCTGTGTCCCATGATGTACGATAAAGAAAATAGAATTTTTATTACATCTTACCCGTAAAATGCTTTTCTTGTACATCATGGGATACAGAGGAAACTTCCTTGATTGGGTTTACCAGTGTCAACACCTGAAGGTAGCCTATAACCCATTAAGTAATTACTTAAGGCTCTGTGTCCCATGATGTACTCCAAGAAAAGGATTTTACAGATAAGCTGTAATAAAAATCATATTTTTTTCTTGCATTTGTGTAAGTGAGGGAAATGATCTCTTAGTTGTCACCACTGGAAGATTTCCTTTCTAGTCCTGTTCTAACTCAAGACGTTGGCTTCTTCCTCACTTTTAGTCCGAGTGACATTGGTAGCAGGAGAAATGGCAAGAGTGAACCTCAGACAATAATGAGAACCCAATAGAGGTTCTAGCCCCCCAGCACTCTATCCAAAACCTAAAATAAAACTTTGGCCTTAAATATACTTTACATATACTTCTAGCTGTCTAAAATATAACGCTCTTACATTATCTTAAGTCTCCGAGAGTTCCCCACTTACTTCATCCTCTGCATTTCTTTCAACAATCAACTTCAAAATTCTTACCTCCACATGTATTACAAAGCTACCTAAGACACAGACTTCTTATATCTTTCTGTAGTTATGTAATTCTTTGATGTTATTTTCCATTTATTACCTCCCAAAACTACTCTACAAAACCTTCTTTTCCCCCCTCTTAAATCTACTTTTGTTAACCCCCTAAGTGCTGCTTGCATAAAAATAGGTGTGAGAACCAGTGGCGGCTCTCCCCCCCCCGGGCGGCCAGTGCATGGCAGTAACCCAGCATGTCCCGACACCCCCCCCCGGCGGCCAGCAGCACTTAACTTCTCCCCCCACTGTCTGCCCAGCACTTACCCCATCTTAGTGATGGGCTGCGGGTCAGGAAGTGGGTGATGGGTGTCCCAGGCAGCGGCTCCTGTGTCCTCTCATAGAGGCGATGTGCGTCTCTTCTCTCCCCCCCTAGGCATCCAATAGGATCGCCTGTCCTTTCATCCAATCGGGTGTTGGGTGTCAGATCCGCTTCACGATTTGCAAGGAGGAGGATCAGTGCGGCGATAACGAATATTTATTCGTTATCATCACACAACTGGGTGGGCTTGGAGCCCACCCTTTTTTGAAGCCTATTAGAGCCCCTGGCTCTAATCACGTGCTTCAAAAACACACTCCCCCCAATGGAGTCCATGCATCCAACATCCCTGTATGTAGATCAGGGGGCCGGACGCACAGATGGAGGGGAAGCACCCGTGCGCCCGTGAACCCTTAATGCACAGGCCGCCACTTTTATAGAACTATTCTATAAATCTAAATTTTAGATTCCATGATAAAATGTTTGATTTCATAACTGTATTCAGGGAATATAAACGTCTTCCTTTTACCTTTGAATATTTGCTCTTTCATCAGTATTTTTCCTTTACGTATTTGCACTTGTGCATTTTTTCATGTCTCATATGCTTGGTTTACATCTAAATGCACCGATAATATTAAGTAAGTGTTTTCTGGTTCTTGCTCTAAATATTTCTTACTTTCACATAGAAAATCTTGAGGTTTTTCCCATTATCACATTATCATCAGTATGATCTGTTCTATTATTGTGCCTTTAGGGTTATCACTTATTTTTCTCAATACAGACATTAGAATGAGGTTAACTACAAAAGAATGCTGGAAATATTATTTTGTAGATTCAGTCCTGTACCACAGACAGTAAATTCTCCCATAAGGACTCCCTGTATCAAAATTTTCCCTTTTATGTCTTCAATAATTATTTTAACCTTTTTACCTTATTGGTATTCTTTTTATTTTCATGCTTGATGCAGTCATATGCCTTTTTAAAACCAACCTATAATATGTGAAAAACCACAATGTAATCACAGAACTATGCTATTGTTTGACATATTGGGGGAGCATGGTTGCAGCCCATCTGTTATACTGGGATGCACACTGATAGTCTCCTCCATATACTGTAATTATCTAGTCTTGTTATCTTTTATTTTTGTAAAATATAATTATCCAATAGCCCCTGTAAATAGTTATTTTTTTCTTATAACTATTTTATGTTTTTGGATAAAAATAACACAATTTCCCAGTCCTTTGGCATCTTTTCTTCCTCCCATACTTTACAGCCTCTATTCTGTATGTGCCACCATTTCCAGTTAACTGCATCCTTATACAGACCCTTGCTTTTCTTCCTCCACCTTTCTGTTAATCCTAATACTTCTGTCTCTTTCTGTTTTTTGTTTTTTTCAACAATCTCAATTTCTCCCACTTTAGTGCTGTCTCTATTTGGCACTACGTGAAAAATCCTTCTGTTTTTCCTTAATTTGGCCTTTATGTTCAATGAGGTCACTGTCTCTTCTTCACACAAGTCAGTCGATGTTGAAACACCTCTTTATTTGTACATTATGGGACACAGAAAAAGTATTCAGCAATATTGGACTATGCTGCTGCCTTTGGGCGATTGGGCACTGGCAAAAAAGCTAAAAGGACAGTCCAGTATAAAATCTTCCATTCCTAGTATACCCCAGTGATTTGTTAGTTTCATAGGAGAATGGACTAATTTCTTTCTTCTACCAAGACATTTTCTTATTCTAGCAAGTTTTGGTCAGTTGCTACAGAGCTACTGGGACTTGTTTTGCAGGTTTCCAGATTGGCTGATCATCAGAAAAGCCTTTCAGGCTGTACCCAGACCCCATTGTGGGGAAAATGTAGGTCCAGCTTGTAATATGCCCCTGGTCCCTGGACTCTACATTAGGCAACTTCTTCTGACACCTTTGGTATAAAGTGGGATTTAGTTGTAGAGTGCTTTACAGGGCCAGGGTTGTGGTTCACACTTCTGGTGGAACCCTGTCCCTGAAGACTCCTGAAGGAGTATGCTCACTGGGTGGATGAGGCTGTGTAGATCCTGCCTGCTGTAAACTGTGTTGGGAGACTGCAGGATGGCACAGGACCACTGCTGCAATAAATCAAGGCTTTGGTCTTTCTCAGGCAGCCTAGATGCTTTAGTGGGCTGTTTATTGTCCTCCTAGGTGGTTAACACTAGAACACCAGCATGGACATGTTTAGTCCCAGTCTGGTAGGTTGAGCGCAGTGCCATATTCAGACTTAGAAACATATTTTTCTAATTTAAGGGCTGGGCACCTTTATGATCCTGCACAGCCTCTTTGTAACCTAGTCTTAGACAGCATTGGCCCTTCCTGCTCTGGAAGTGACTCTTGAGTACCCTAGTGAGCCACATCTTACTCTGGACTCCTTTGGCAGATTATAAGTGCAGAGGAAATTGTACTGGGTGTCTGGTCAGTTTTCAATTCACTAACAGTGCTGGGAGGGCCTGTAGTGTCCTCTCTATAGGACCCAGCACTGACAATCAGCCGTAGCACTCCTCTGTGTCTTCCTTATCCTTTCTGGATTTAACCCTTTCTCCATATTGTTTAACGAGGAATATTCAACTGCTGTGTCTGGGTTTAAGGGCAAAACTACAGCAACGATAGCTAACTCAGAATGTAGGGGCTGCAAGTGTACTTCCCTACCCTCTTCTACAGAGTCTATCTCTGACTTCTGTGAGGCCACAGATGCTTCTGCACAGTGCAACAGGAATTGTACCTATGTCTTATTAGCAGACTTGATACACAAGGTGTCACAGTCTGTAGATATTACTCCAAAACTAAGGATACCATCTTGGTCCTTATTGATGCAGTTTGTACTTGCTTTGGAGCTGTCTGAATCAGTTACACCTTAAAGGACTAGCCTTGGGTTCTCTAAAGAACCCTCAACCTGTTAAATAATTTACAATGCCATTTCTTGTCTTATCAAGACTCTGACTTTGCAGATCCTGTCCTGCACTCTGCCGTTGAGGCCACTGTCATCTTTGAGACCTTAGCTGTCTGGTCTAAGGATATTTCCTGGGATTCTGGATCTATCATGACAAATCCTGCTGTTCTCCAGCAACTAAAGTCCATGCTAGTGGCCCTACTCTACTGTGTAGATGGCTAGCAGATATTATTTTCCAATCTAAAATGTGCCCCTTTGGGCTCAAATGTTAGTCTTTGGAGCCCTAATGCAGAAATACTAAGCGTATAATGAAATAGATCAATAAGTATACCCATGCATAATCATTACAACTATTAATCCAAAGAAAATATAACAAATTTCAATTGAAGTCTTTAGTGATATTCTTCTCTTCTGATTCACCAGTAAATTCCACCTTGTGAAAATTTAAAAAAATAAATATAGTCCCCACCACCTTGAAACATAGGATGCTAAATTTTATCACATGAATTTATAATTCTCTTAAAGTTCTGAAATGGCCCCTTAATGATCTCCTAGGAAGATACAATGATTCACTTCCAACTGAGGACACACCACCATCACCACATAAAAAGGACACTCAGCTCAAGATGTGGACCTTTATAGAAAGGTCTAAACCCCTTTAAATAGCCAGGATCAGTTGAAAGTGGCACATATCCAGTTTGGTTCTCTCTCTTAAATTGGTCTAATCCACCTCCAATGCAGCTCATAAAAAATAGGAATGACCTAATAGTGTTACCTGTTTAAAAGCCTTAGGTCTCTTTATTACAAATGGAATGCTACACAGAATAACATGTGGTCACAAAAAACAGTTAAAATGGAGCGAGGTTCACCCATGGCTCACAACTGACACAGGAGCCTCTGGCTGACAGCTTAGGATGCCGGTAATCACAGGCTGCAGACATTATAATACAGGGGATCACCTTCACTCAGCACACAATAAAATAGAGGCTGTGCCCTACATGTTGCGTTGGTGCTTTGACTTCTTCAAAGGGGCTCTTTGGTAAATACCTCTTTGGTGAATACTTGGACAACTTCATTATGGAAATCACTGGTCTGAAAAGTACCCTTTTTACACTGGAAAAAAGAAGGTAAAATCATACAGGATGAATACTCTTATTGGACCAAAAGGTTCTTAAGACCTTCTTCTGGGTACAAAAATTTCATATGGAATCCTCCTGATCAGTCATTGCTTTCCTTCGTCCAGGGCACCTTCTGGCCTCTGTGGACATGAAGGTTGTCTACTTGCATGTCCCCCGTCTTCCCAATTTATCTAAGCTATCTGTGTTTTGTTGTGGAAATGCAACACTACCAGTTTGTTGCCCTTCATTTTGGTACACTGTACCATGGGTCTTCACCAAAGTGCTAGCTCCCTTGCTTGCTTTGCTTTGCTCTCAGGCATAACCATAATGGAATATCTGGGCAACCTCTTTCTGGGAGAATAGTCACCTCTGGCCCTGTCAACTAATGTCAAATGGACTGTACAGACCCTGCAGAGATCCAGGTTCATCCTAAATCTTCAGAAATCGGTGCTGGAACCATCCCATTGCTTGGAGTATCTGGGCCTAATTTTAGACATGCCCCTGTCAAAGGTTTATCTGCTCTTGGACTAATTCCAGTCTCTCTACTCCCACATTGGAACATTGCAGTCCAGAAGCCATTTAAAATTCCATTCTATGAGGGTCTTGGGCTTAATGACTTCCTTCTTTGAACCAGTATTTTTTTTTGTCCCATATACAGTTCAACCTGATCTACGCTTTGCCCCCTCTGAAGCTCCTTTCTCCCCCGCAAGATCAAGATGGAAAACATCCTGGTGATTCTTATTTCACCAATCTGGGCTATGGGGCAGGGTCTAAGACCTCATTAGGCATTGGGCAGACTCTCTGTGGGCCCTCCCAGATCATCCAAATCTTCTGTCCCAAGGGCAGTTTACCACCCTGATGCTCAGTTACTGGATTTAATTAATTGTCTGTTGAAGCCCAGGTCCCGACAGATATCAGCCTATCAGATTCAGTCATCCCTGCATTCTTGAAAGCTGGGAAATTGACTTCTCACAAAGTTTATTGCACTTGGAAATTGTATTTCTTAGTGTGAGAGGAAATTCGATTCCAGGAAGTTCTGCATGAGATGATTTTTTTTTATTTTCTTAGTTTGTTCTGGATCAGCATTTGGCTTAAGTACCAAGGGTAAAATCTTGACTTTAGCTGTTCTTTTCTAGAGAGCACTCATTTTTACAGGGTGCTGCTTACATTATTTCTCCTGTATTTTCCCCAGTTATTTTGTGGTATCTCAAATTGGTTTTATCAGTAATTCGAAGACCACCCACAACATTTTTCTACCATCTGTTTGTTCTTCTAAACCTCTTCTAAACCTCCGTAAGAAGACCCCCCCCACATTGTCTGGCTATGGTATGGATTGTTTGAGTTTATCTCTCAGCTCTCAGCTACCTTTTGACAGCCTGATTCCCTGTTTGTCATTTCTACTCGTCCCCATAAGGGACATCCTGCTTCTCATTCCACTATCTCTAGGTAGATGTGATAGCTCAATATTCTAGTTTGTGACCTCAAGGGCAAGGTTCCCTCTTTCCAAGCATCTGTTTCTTTAATTTGCAAGGCTGCCACCTGGTCTTCTGTTTGCATGTTCTTTGAATTTGACCAGTTGAATGCTCCAGCCTCTGCTGATGCTGGCTTCAGTTGTAAGGTTCTTCAGGTTTAGCCCCCTCAGTTACCTTTTTGCTTTTTATGGGTTTGTTAGTCCTTGATCACTCTGTTGCCCATCCCTCAGTTGGACTGCTTTTGGATGTCCAAATGTTTCTGCATACCATTCCTGTGTTCTTTAATGTACAATTAAGAAAGTAGAATTTTTCACTTATCGTAAAATCTTTTTCTTGGTGTTTTTATTGCTATTGCTTGCTAACAAAATAAAGGAACGTTAAGAGGGGAGTGGAAGGAGCCCAATCTTCTAAAAGTGGCTGCATAATCCATTGTTTCTGAATACTCTTCCTGTGTCCTGTAATATACTCCAAGAAAACAATTTTCACTTACCATATTGTAATACTTCTTACATCTTTTTGCTCTTATGCTTTTAGTAAATATTTTTATCTAACCTTCCCATTCCCTCTTTTTTTTTTCTTCTGAAAACCTTTTAGCTCCTCTTGATGCTGCTCTATATTTCTTTACATTTGTTCTTCTTCGACTATTCAACATTTTCATTCTATTTTCATTTCAATTCTCTTTTAACATCTGACATTCTTCATCACAACAATCCTCCCCTCTGCCTTTGTTTTCAATTGCAGCACTTGGCCTGTGGGCTGTGCAATTGCTTTCTTAATTTGCTTGTCTTCTTTCTCTAGCTAGTATTCCATTAAAATTTTACATATAATATTTTTTCTGTTTTCCCCAGGCATCTTCTTGTTTGTATTTATCTGTTTATATCTTATCTGTCGTGAACATAAAGGGATAATGGTTGTCTCACTACAACTGCATACAGTTTGTATGTCCCTTTTATCTATCAGCTAAAATAGCTATTGGGTGGCTTGTCCTGTCATAATTCTTATTCTTATAATTCTGATAATTCTTATTAAAAACATAGCAAAGTGCCTATTACTCGTCATCATGTGAAAGTCTACATTGAGGCAGAACCTCAGCTTAGAGATAGGCCGTACAGTGTGTGCAGTTCCTCTGTAAACATTCTGTGCCATGTTACTGCACAACTTTGCTCTATGAATGTTGCATTTAGGAGTGACACCGCTGAGCCCATGCCCTCTCCACCAGTCCAGCAGAACTCTGCCACTTCACTCCCAGTGAGAGAATGGGGTCCTGCTGTGCACTAGCGCAGACCTCATACGTGCACATAATTATGTCCTTCTCTCTCCCGTACCATACAGCTGGATACATGGGGTCTCCGTACCATGGGTTCGACCATAGTACTTTTTGGGGAACCAACCACTAGGGAGGGAGGCAGAATACCGACCCCCCTCACTACCGGAGGACCTGTCAACCGAGCCTGGTACCGCTCCTCGCTGTCTGGCTGCTGTACACATTTACCAGTTCATGGTTACCCATGCTACTACTCTTCTGCTTCGACTCTCCCAGTGTTGCCAACCTACCAGATTGAAATTTACTGACATTTACTGGCACTACCAAGTTTTTACTGGCATTTCCAAAAGTTACAAAATTACAGTTGTAAGTGCAAATTTCAGTATTTAGGCTACAAATAAGTACAATATGCAATTAGCAATGTGATTCATAATAGATATTAAGGCAAAAAGAATAATTCTTATTTTATTTTAAATATAGTAAGTAAGTGGCTCAGGGACAGGATTCAGGAGCAGGGAATTAGAATGGGCGACACACGCACATGAAATAGACTCTCAAAGTGACACTGACAGCAGTGTGCAGCAGCATAGATCACTGACACGTCCCATCCTGAGTCACGGTAACAGTCTCTATCCATGCCAGGTGGTCCTCTCCAATCCAAACAGCATTGACAGCATTGACAGTCCTTGCCTTGCTCCCGTCCCACAGACCCGCACACGAGGCTCTGGCCACTTCGCTTGGCTCCCTTGCACCATGACATCACACGACATGCTCAGGCACCATCTCTCTGCCAGACCTGCCCCCTGCTGGTACCACCTGAACACACTGTAGCAGGTACTTGGATGGTCCTGGCCAGCTTCGGACCCGAGCTGCGCTTGTCCATTTCCGAGCCAAGTGCCACGGCCACATTTTTTACTGGCAACCGTTTCCTCTTACTGGCATTTACTGGCAGGAGAAAAGTGCCTGTTTTTTACTGGCTGCCAGTAAATATACTGACGGTTGGCAACACTGGACTTTCCTGCCAAGTTAACCCTTTGTGATGGTTTTACTCTTGTACACTGTATGTGCTTTACAGGCCCTGTTCTTCGGATATGCTATGTACCACCATGCACCCCTTTGAATAACTTCAGACCCGGCTCAGAAACAGTTAACAAAACTTTACTTAGAAGCTGCAGCAGTACAGTCCATAACTCTCAAGTTCCTAACTGACTACTTTTCAGCTGCTTAGGCGTACCTTTACAGGTAGAAGTCCATGCTGATAAGATCCTTAAGACGTGGGTTCCCTTGGGGTGGTGTTGATTGCAGGTTGCTCTGGGTTACATCCTTTACTAGCCTGAACCTTGTTACTTTTTCCCATGTGGTCCTGCTCTCTCTGAGCCCTGCCTTTTTTTTACTTTCCCCATGATTTCTTTTCAAATATGGATACTTCAGAGCTATGACACCTATCAGTTGTTTCATAGTTTATGATGCATAGAAATGAAATACAAATAGTGAGTTAGGACAGACCTCAGCATATTAGAGAGGCTACACCTGATAGAGGTGGGCAAGTTAATAACATTATGCATACAGTATACATTGAACAAATTTAGTAAGCCTTTAAAAACTGTTTAATATAAGCCTTTAAAAACTGTTTACTTCCTGTTTCAGATTTAACAATACTTTGAAAGATACTTATAAACAAATGCATGCTGAAAATCAGGGCATTTTTAAACTTTGCTAAATATAAAGAATTTCACTTAATATTTACCTGGCTATGTTGTAAAAGATAAACGCTGTTCAATTTGGAGAAAATGGACAGTTTGTAGCCTGTGATGAATGTTTGCACTGTCCTTTTAAAAGATTCACATTTACTGGTAGCTTTACCTCAAAAATATTAGATGACTTATTGATCTGTTTTCTTAGCACAGTCTAGTTCCATGATTATTCTGCCAACGTAAGCATGGCTGGCACTGAGTAGAATTTTAAATATTACTAGCTGCATGTCTTTTGCCTTCCTCAGTCTGGGCACAAGTTCATGCAAAATCCTCCATATTAATTGTTTCTATTCTAGGGAGATTCAGGCTGAGCTAATTTCACTTATCTCTTACACTCTCTCTCTCTCTTTTTTTTTGTAGACGTCCATTGGCAATACCAATTTCTAAGCAAGATAGTTTGCTGGAAAAAGATACAATGTTCAAAGATTCAACAAAGACATTAAGCAAGCATCATTCACAAGACAATGCTTCTGAAAGAATCAATATGACCAGTTCTGCTAAACTGGAACAGGTATGTAATGAGACAGAAGATGGGGTTAAAAAGGAGCTCCAGTCTCCCCTCCAAAATGTAAAGTCAGCAGTTAAAAATACTGTAGCTGTTGACTTTAAATATATAGACACTTGCCTTCCCCTGGATCCAGGGATGTCCTGAGCCCATTCTTCAATCAGTTTTGGGTGCAGACGCTGGTATCCTTACCAAGGGAAACGGCCATATACGAGGCGCTGCATTTTCTGATTGGTCTGGCAGTCTTCTGGCACCTGTAAAATTTCCCAGAAGGAGAGGGGGCCAAACTTCCACTCAGATCGCCGCAACAATCTGCCTGGAAGTGGGGGAGTGGGCACCTGTCCAAATCAGGTACCTGCGCCCCCCAAAAAAGAAATAATGTGCCAATTATAAAGGAGGAGGGGGGAGGGGAAAAGCAGAACTTCCCCTTTTGGGTAAGTCTTGTGTGTTTCTCCTATTAATACCAGAAAACATTTTTTTAATACATGTGTTGCATATTAATACTTTTGAAGATTATTTATACAAATTTTAAAGTGGTATTAAAACCAAAACAAAAAATGTATTAAATTGTAGCTTAGATGTGGTGTCTGCATCAGTTTCCGTTTCTTTGGCTTTTTTCCCCTCTGTATTCCTCTGGTGATCTGGCCAGTAACACACTTCCGGTGTTAGCGAGACTACGGATGAATGAGCACAGAAAGCACAGCAGTCAGCATCATTGTCAGTTTGGGTGGAGGGAAGCCAAACTCCAGCTCACACTTTATAATCTGTTACAGCAAACTTTTTATACAGCCAGTGTTAAAGGGTTTGTCTCATCCATGTAAACTGATACATTCTGCTCGAGAGCTTGTGCTTTTGAAAAACAACAGACTTGCTGCCTGGATCACCAGATGAAAACAGAAGAAAGAAAGTCTAAAAAAATGAATGCACCCATCACATCTAGGAATTACTAAGCTGCATTATATATTAAATTTTTGCTATGGGTTTGGGTTTAATACTTTTTTAATGCCTGTTTGGGAACACAGGCGTATTGTTTAAGGGCAATCATTTAAAGTTATGGCTAGACACTTGGAGTTTTATGCATCTTTCTGCAAGGGTAAATTTCAAGTCCTCAAAGGCAGTCCTCTGGAAATTAACCCTAAAGTCACGTCTTTCTAACAGCCACAGAAAACACTCAACAAAAGCCACAGGATCTATACAAGAGGGTGCAACATTCAGGATATAGCAGATTATTTCTGTAGACTTCACTACCTTTTGTGGCTTTGTGTCAAACCTCTAATTTGATGAAACAACACATGCCTTTTCCCATATATGTGGTTTAATCTGCTACAGGCCATTCTATAACAAAGAACTTACCCAAAACTACTGTATTTGCTTAGCAGCAGCCAATGTTGCACTGTATGTTTTTTTCTGTTGATCTCCTGCATTGCTCACTATGTTCTTTGTTCTAGTTAACCTCAATAGGGTTGATAACAACATTTTAAGATTTTTATTAAGGCAATAGCACATGGCTATCTTTCTATCCCTTCTCCCTGGCACATTTCTAAAGCTTGAATTTAGGGTGTCATACCTCTAAGCTGAAACCTTATCTAAACCGTAACCCCCTGCCTGTGTACACTAAACCCAGCCATAAAAACTGCTATAGTCCTAACTTACTGTAAAGTGCCACTAAATGTAAAGAACAAAATCTAAAGAAAAAAATCTATTGTTCTCAGCTTTCTCCCATTCTCCGAATTCCTTTTTTTCTTGCTTGCTGCTGCTTTGCTGCGTGACCTGACTTTGTTACAGGGTGGCTACTTTCATTCTCCATGTTTGTGGAAATGTAGCTCTTATCTCAATGGACTATTCAGTTATTTTCTGCCATCGCTTTTCTATGTTTCTATGTTCGCTCCCCAGGTGGACTAGGAACTAGTTATACTTACCTGCTCTGTACAGTGATATTGCACAGAGAGATCCCATACTGCCTCTTCTGGAGTCCCCTGCCAGAGCTGTTCGCTCCTTTTTTCTCTGGATACCCCCTTAGCAAGCAATGTGCTAAGGGAGAACCTGTACGGACATGCTCTCGTCATGGGCTTTGTGCATCCATAGACACACATAGAACCAGCAAGCCATGCCCCAGCTCACAGGAGTCTCCTCTGAAAGCATAATGCGGAGAAGTGGTGCTGTAGCCAGAACAGCACTGGATTGGTGGGAAAAGCCAAGTAAGTATTTAGGGGCAGGGGGGCTAGGACAGCTATTTATTATTATTATTATTATTATTATTATACGAGATTTATATAGCACCAACAGTTTACTCAGCGCTTTACAATGTATAAGGGGGACAACACAATTACAGTACAGTGCAATACAAAAGGTACAGGAGGGCCCTGCTCGTAGAGCTTACATTCTAAAGGGAGGGGGTGGTGGTACAAAAGGTAATAGCTGCAAAGTATGATTTGATGGGGAGCTATTGGAAAAAGCTATTGGAGCTTTTTGATCTTAGAACCATTTAAAGGAAATTACTCAGGATCAGAAACAATTTTGTAGATGATTGGTACATGGACAGGTTGACTGGTCACCAAAACTCTGCAAGTGGGTAGTTCAGTGGGAATTTTTAGTAATCCTAATATGACAAAGCTTAAGTTTTGTCAAGAAAAAAGCTTAAAGAAGAACTCCAGTTAATGAAAATAAAAAAAACAAAAAAAAAACTAAATTAAGCTAACAAAATTTTTAGACATTAAGAACAGCAATCATAATTCCACTCAAAGAGGGTAAATACACAGATATCAGTGCACATGACAATAATAATCTGAGACTGGGAAAGACTCTTCTGTATCCAACGTATTAGGTACCCTCAGGGAGTCAGCTGAGATGCTGTAAAGCCGGCCATAGATGGATTAAAATTTGGCGAGTTCAGCAGGAATTTCAATCCATCTATGACATTTCCCACTCTGGAAAATTCTATCTAACAATCCGCCTCTCTCAAACAGGGCTTTTGGAAAATTTTCATTCGATCAGCACATGCAGCCAGTAGTCTGCAGCACTGATCAGCCTGCATAGTGCCTGTAAAGAGCCTCTCCTGTCTCTCCAGTGTGAAAGTGGTGCGCATGCAAGATGGTAAACAAAATCCTGCAAGCTGCACCTTTGTAGCACTGTAGGAGCGGTGTATACACCGCTAGTGGCCAAATAGCGCTGCTAAAACAACAGTAAAGTGACGCTAAAAATAGCACCGCTTTACCAACGATGCCCGCCCCAGTGTGAAAGGGCTCTAAGGAAATAATATTTGATCTAAGCAGTCCAGACATGTTGAAACTTTCATAACTTGTCATTAAGAATCGCAGACATCTTTCATTCAAGAGATATGTTTGTGCGGTGCCCAGGTTTCAAGTTTAGTAAGGCATCTTTAGGTTTTGTTAGGATACCTCTGCCCAGAAGGGTGTAGACCATCTGGTATACCCTGCTCCAAAATCTTCTTATAAAAGGACATACTGAATATGAAAATGGGTACTTAGGGTTTGACAGCCCCTAAAACAAAATCCTAAAACTGAAGAGGTGACATTCATCAGTGGTTACAGCACCATCTAGCTGCATGTGATCTAAAGCTGGATTCTATAGATTTTTTTTAATTCTTTTATTGGAAAATTTTCATAGAAAAACAAAGTCTTACATTTCAACAAGAAAAATACAGAGAAAAACAATTCACAAAAATTACATATACACATTTGTTATGTATTTCAACATAGGAAAAAAACTGAAAATACAGAAACAAAAAACATATGTACTTATTCATTTCTTGCGCATTTATGAGCTTGAGTTGGATTCTATAGATGAGGCAATTGTTGAACAATTGGATGTGGTATACCATTGGTCTATGATTTCACCAAGGCACTTTTCCCGGTGCTCAACATATTTTTGGCTTGGGGAGATGGCTTACTAACAGGACTTTATAAACTGATGATATAATGACTCTAGCAGGTGGGTCTTTAGTGTGTATGTATGTATATATATATATATATATATATATATATATATATATATATATGTGTGTTAAAATTACATGACGGCCTGTAACAAGGATGATCCTTTTATTGTAAGTGTAAAAAAATGTTTGATTTGTAAATATCAAAAGATTTTTGAGGCTGATCGTCAATAAACTTGGGTGGGAGCATTGGGCTCTGGATCAGGGAAGGTAATGGTGCATTTGGAAACATCAATTTGCCAAAGTCTTTCAAACTGTTTCTTATCTGTAAAGAAAGACAAATGATCAGATTCATAATTTGTTTGTGAACCTTTTGGAAGAGTGTCTCCAATGAGATAGGATTAAGTTGTGCAGTCTCCAATGTTACCCGGTGTAGAGGTCCATTCCCCAGATAATAGGCTCACATAAGTTCATTTGCACAGCGGCAAACCATATGGGGAACTGACAAACCACCCTGGTGCCGAGGTTGAAACATGATTTGTTGTCTTAGGTGAAGTCTATATTTTTGGAGGTCATTATTATTGACATTTTCTAACGTACAAAAGAAAGTGAATAGAACATACAATATTTGAAAAGCCACCAATTGGAGACAAAGATATATTTATATCACTTTATTGGATAACATACCTGGAGGGAGGAGCCAGAGAAGGGAAATACCAAATGAGAATAGCATAATGTCCAAAGGTGCTCAAGTCATGTACAGTACAATGTATACTGCCCCAATACTCCAGAAAAAAGTGGGTTTTTTACCATAAAAGAAATGCATATTTTTTTTCTTTTTATGGCCAGGCTCAGATATAGCTGCAATCTGGACCATTAAGGTTCCTTTCACACAAGCAGACTAATCTTGTCTGCCTGTCAGTTTTTTCAGGCAGACTGGTTCTGACCCTCCATTGTCCTCTATGGAGCATCTAATGTAATTGAACATGTTTCCATTTACACCTTTCAACATCCGATAACACTAGAAACAAACAGATGGGGATCCCTTCCCCATCCATCTAGCAGATCAGATTGGATGACAACTGGAAATGTGTAAATAAACAGGCGATCCGTTCACATCTGACCACCTATAGAGGAGAGTGGGCTGTGTCTTTGTCCGCTCTGCATAAGCATTGCGGACACAAACCAGCCATCTGTCAGCTCAGCGGGGATCAGTGAACAAATTCCTGTGTGGAGGGTGCCTAAAGCAAAACTAAACTCCTGAATATGCTCAACTCCACCTTCCAGCGATGTAGTGGTTACATTCCTCACTGGTCACTGTCATCTTCTCCTCGGGTGCCAAGTTTTCAGAATCTTAATTGGCCATGACATCATCCTGCACATGCACATGGAAATCAGTCATTCTGACACAGCAGGCCTAAAATGCATGCTGAGCTACGCATGCACACCTCGGTGTACATTCAATAGAAAACTATAAACAGACAGGTGTTTATTGTTACAGATGAGATATAGCATGTCTCTTGTGTAGTTTTGACAAGTTAGGTTTAGTTCCGCTTTAAGGTATACAGTACAAATAAATATATATACTGTATATTATAGATGCTGCAATAGAACACAGCAAACCCTTTGAACTGTGAGGTGGTTTATTAATTTTTAAAGTTGCATTCATACAAATAGCGAAATCTGAGTATTTCAATAGAGAAATGTCTGGACTTTTTTAATAGATGTGTGTGTTCTTACAATATTCTTTTGATTGTACCTTTAAAGTTCTCACATGTGTAGAGTATAATAAAACATGGGTGTAAAATATACTTCTAAAGGAATATTTTCCCAATATACCAAAAGTGGGGAAGGAAATCTTCTCTGCCTCTGTAGCCCCTGCACCCCAGGGGCCTGATTGTAAAGTTGAACATGGATCCGATCCTGCAGTCATCGTAATTTGTCCACATTAGGGATGAGACAAACACCCCCCCTGTTCGGTTCGCACCAGAACATGGGAACAGGCAAAAAATTTGTTGGAACACGCAAACACCGTTAAAGTCTATGGGACTCGAACATGAATAATCAAAAGTGCTAATTTTAAAGGCTTATATGCAAGTTATTGTCATAAAAAGTGTTTGGAGACCTGGGTCCTGCCCCAGGGGACATGGATCAATGCAAAAAAAAGTTTTAAAAACGGCCGTTTTTTTCTGGAGCAGTGTTTTAAAGTGAAACAATAAAAGTGTAATATTTGTTTAAATTTCATAAAACAGAGAGGTGATAAGGGCGCTCTGGTGGAGGTGGGTAGCTGGTCAGAGGGATGATAGTGATGAGATGGCACTTCTGGCAGCACTTTGGTTAGAGGAGAAGCAACTCTGAAGCTATAAAAAAGGAAAAGAAAGGCGCCTCTAAGTGCAGTATGTAAAATTTAATAGAGTGCACAAAGGGTTAAAAGCACTTACAAGATTGTTGAGTGTTAAAAGACATGATAAAATCAGGAGTCCTCATCTGTGGCATGTGTCCATCCTCAGCACGGTGGTAGAGAGCAGTGTAGAGCCGTCCAGCAGCTGTAAAGCATTCTCATGCGTGTTGGAAAGAGGAGGCAGCAGGGAAGCCTGTATTCACTGCGGGACACACAAGGCTGATGGTGTCAGTGTAGAGAAGGGGTGGTAACGCGTTTCGGAGCATGTGCGGCTCCTTCGTCAGACCTACGCCCACACTCCTCAAGCTGGCTTATAAATGGTGAGGGGGAGGAGCAAGGGGAGGAGTGTGGGCAGATACTAAATACACAATGATAAGGGAAGTGACAGATGTATTATGAGGACGGCCAAGACGACCCTGCACTCGCAAAATGGATTATTAACATCAGTGCTATATACAATGAAGTCCTGAAGGAATTTGACACAGGAGTACAGGGCACAGATGGCAGTGGTTAAATTAACAATAATAAATAAATAAATATACAAACATAAGGTTGACATTGAATTAATATACAGGTGTGTTACATGGTCGGCCGGGTGTCTATATGAATGTGTTATAAAGGCGGCCGGGCGTTTGTACACATGCAAATAGGGTCGTAAGTCTAATGTTGAGTTGACAATTAATAAATATACAGCCGTGTTACAAGGGCGGCCAGGCGTATATACACATGTGTTACCGGGGCAGCCAGGCATCTATGTGCACGTATTACAAAGGCAGCCGGGCGTTTGTACACATGCAAATAAGGTCGTAAGTCTAATGTTGAATTAACAATGAATAATTAATAAATAAATATGTAGCCGTGTTACAAGGGCAGCTGGTGAGCTATACACCTGTGTTACAGGGGCGGCCAGGCATCTGTACACATGCAAATAAAGTAATAAATCTGTTGTAATCTGTTACATCTGTTCACGATAAAACACATCTAGCATTCTTAGACCTTGATCTATTTCATGATACTGGTCGCATCCATGCAAAAAATTATTGCAAACCCACTGCTGGGAATTCCTATCTGCACATCAATATTTACCATCACCCTCGTTGGTTAAAAAACATTCCAAAAAGTCAATTATGCCGTCTCAGACATAATTGCACCATGCAGTCAGACTATCAGACACAAAGCATAAATCTCAAACAAAAATTTATTGAAAAAGGCTACCCTCCTTCACTCATCGAACAAGCCTACACCACATACATCAATCCTGATACTCATACCCATAAAATGAATTCATCAAAGGACATTCGGTTCACGACTCAATTTCATAACAAATACAAAAATATGGAACACATAGTTCATAAACATTGGCCAATACTACTGCAGGATCCCCATCTCAAAGACAGTATATCAAATAAACCTAAATTTTCAAATAGGAAAGCACCTAACATTAAGGGAAAGATTGCCCCAAGCAAACTCAAAAAAAAAACAAATACGTCATCTTCACTCCAACTCTTTTTTATGATTGGGATGTATCAATGCCGCAAACCCCTTTGCCTTACATGCAGTTTTGTACAACATGGTCAAAAAACATTCACGATTAAAAATAAAACATACAAAATTTCAGAATTCTACACCTGTTCTACAGACCATGTAGTATACTGCCTGACCTGCCCCTGCGGCCACCACTATGTAGGTCGAACTATACGCCCCCTACGCCAGCGTTTTGGAGAGCACCGCCGATTCATCGAGGCCGGTAAAGACCATCATAGCGGCTCACGATATTTCACCCAACATCACCCTAAATCTATCGTAGGCCTAAAAGTATGGATCATCGAATCCATACCAGCCACTCTCCCTGCGGCAGAGAGATTTAAACGTCTCTGCCAACGGGAGACTCTTTGGATATACGCTCTTGACGTACTTTCGCCTGGAGGTATCAATGAAGAATTGGAAATTAGCACCTTACTCTAGATGATACCACATTTAACATACAGACTGTAATATTATGGTTCATTTATCATTCATCCCTCCTTATTATCATATCCATACGTCATGGTATTTGCCTGTTATACATGTACATATCTGCCATCTGTCACAATCAAATACTATTTGTAGAGCATCCATTACATCTTATTACCTATTCCTATAAGTTAATTCCTTATAGTAGATTTGTGACCTTATTTGCGGGTGTGTAAATGCCCGGCCGCCCCTGTAACACACTCGCATACTTATTTACAGTCTATTATTATCTATTATTATCTATCATCGTCAGAGTATTGCTACAGGCATAATCTGCACTATTTGTATAAGTATCCACCACCTCCTATTATCCTTCTGTAGTTTATAGACGCCCAGCCGCCCCTGTAACACTTCTATATTCTAGTACACAGTTGAGTAATACCTCTCACCGTGAGATTATTGCTACAGGCATAATCTGCACAATTCGTACAACTTGTATAAGCATCCACTATTTTTCTCTATCTGTCTTTAGTGTATAGACGTAAACAAAAAATTGCGATGCGCTTGGGAATATATCTAAGTGTCTATACACCCTGGTGATATCACATGAAAAAATCTAAAGTGCAATGTGCAGGTAATATGGATCTAAGACCAACTCTGCGTACTTAAATAAATAAATATATCAACACGTGCAGCAAAGTGCCGTGTGCAATGAATCCCAAAGTGTAATGTGCAAACAATACGTATCTAGATCATGTGATATAAAAATATAACAATATGAATCTAAGAACACATTTGAATAAATAAATATATGAAACAACAAAACATAAATAACTGAATAAATGTGCACAATAAATGATGTACTATGCATATATCACATAAAAAATCCACTGTAATTATAAAAGTGATAAGTGAAAGAAAATAAATAAATGAGTAAATAAACCACTTGTGTGATAGGTAGACTATAATCGTCCTTATTTATAATGTTGAAGACTATAATCGTCCTTATTTGTGAGAAATCTTCCAACACAGCAATGAGAAGTTATCAATTCCAACAGAGATCAATATAATAATAGTGCTTCAGAGAAAAAAAGTTCCAGTGCTAAATCAAAAGTGCCCAAATCATGCCGTGAAGTGCCTCGGTGACCCCCAATGTGGTTGCGCTCACCTTAGAGCGTGTGACACAGTGTTCAGCTGCGTCAATACACGCTGTGGAGCCACCCTTGGGCTCAATGTTTGATAACAGCTGATTCTCCAAGCAGATTCTCTATATGGCTCCACAAATATCGTACCAAAAAAAGAGAAAGGCTATATAGTGTGATACAGCTAAATATTTTATTAAATTAAAATGACACCCAATCCACACAGTGGGGTACTCACATTTATAAGGTGCTAGTGTGCACCATACATTTCAAGCCAAAAACGCTATACGGCATGCTGCAGGGTATGAGAGAGCGCAACCACATTGGGGGTCACCGAGGCACTTCACGGCATGATTTGGGCACTTTTGATTTAGCACTGGAACTTTTTTTCTCTGAAGCACCATTATTATATTGATCTCTGTTGGAATTGATCACTTCACATTGCTGTGTTGGAAGATTTCTCACAAATAAGGACGATTATAGTCTTCAACATTATAAATAAGGACGATTATAGTCTACCTATCACACAAGTGGTTTATTTACTCATTTATTTATTTTCTTTCACTTATCACTTTTATAATTACAGTGGATTTTTTATGTGATATATGCATAGTACATCATTTATTGTGCACATTTATTCAGTTATTTATGTTTTGTTGTTTCATATATTTATTTATTCAAATGTGTTCTTAGATTCATATTGTTATATTTTTATATCACATGATCTAGATACGTATTGTTTGCACATTACACTTTGGGATTCATTGCACACGGCACTTTGCTGCACGTGTTGATATATTTATTTATTTAAGTACGCAGAGTTGGTCTTAGATCCATATTACCTGCACATTGCACTTTAGATTTTTTCATGTGATATCACCAGGGTGTATAGACACTTAGATATATTCCCAAGCGCAACGCAATTTTTGTTTATGTTTCACCGCACGGTTATGAATATGTGATCTGCGTCTGCAGCCGGGTATTTATTCAGTTGTTTCTCCACTAAGGTACTGGATTATTGTGGCTCACAAGATCTTTTCCTCTGTTTAGTGTATAGACGCCCAGCCGCCCTTGTAACACACACCTATACACTTATTCATAGTAAAGTAATATTCATCACTGTTTTATCATTGTTACAGACATAATTAGTAACCGCTTATTCCTTTTTTTTTATCCCCTTACAACAGATTTATTACTTTATTTGCATGTGTACAGATGCCTGGCCGCCCCTGTAACACAGGTGTATAGCTCCCCAGCTGCCCTTGTAACACGGCTACATATTTATTTATTAATTATTCATTGTTAATTCAACATTAGACTTACGACCTTATTTGCATGTGTACAAACGCCCGGCTGCCTTTGTAACACGTGCACATAGATGCCTGGCTGCCCCGGTAACACATGTGTATTTACGCCTGGCCGCCCTTGTAACACGGCTGTAGATTTATTCATTGTCAACTCAACATTAGACTTACGACCCTATTTGCATGTGTACAAACGCCCGGCCGCCTTTATAACACATTCATATAGACACTCGGCCGACCATGTAACACACCTGTATATTAATTCAATGTCAACCTTATGTTTGTATATTTATTTATTTATTATTGTTAATTTAACCACTGCCATCTGTGCCCTGTACTCCTGTGTCAAATTCCTTCAGGACTTCATTGTATATAGCACTGACGTTAATAATCCATTTTGCGAGTGCACGGTCGTCTTGGCCGTCCTCATAATACATCTGTCACTTCCCTTATCATTGTGTATTTAGTATCTGCCCACACTCCTCCCCTTGCTCCTCCCCCTCACCATTTATAAGCCAGCTTGAGGAGTGTGGGCATAGGTCTGACAAAGGAGCCGCACATGCTCCGAAACGCGTTACCACCCCCTTCTCTACACTGACACCATCAGCCTTGTGTGTCCCGCAGTGAATACAGGCTTCCCTGCTGCCTCCTCTTTCCAACACGCATGAGAACGCTTTACAGCTGCTGGACGGCTCTACACTGCTCTCTACCACCGTGCTGAGGATGGACACATGCCACAGATGAGGACTCCTGATTTTATCATGTCTTTTAACACTCAACAATCTTGTAAGTGCTTTTAACCCTTTGTGCACTCTATTAAATTTTACATACTGCACTTAGAGGCGCCTTTCTTTTCCTTGTTTAAATTTCGTACCTGGGGGTGTCTATAGCATGCCTGTAAAGGGGCGCATGTTTCCCGTGTTTAGAACAGTCTGACAGCAAAATGACATTTCAAAGGAAAAAAGTCATTTCAAACTACTCGTAGCTATTAATGAATTGTCGGTCCGACAATACACATAAAAGTTCATTGATAAAAACGGCATGGGATTTCCCCACAGGGGAACCCCGCCCCAAAATTAAAAAAAAAAATGGTGTGGGGGTCCCCCTCAAAATCCATACCAGACCCTTCAGTTCTGGTATGGATTTTAAGGGGAACCCCCGTGCCAAAATTTAAAAAAAAATGGCGTGGAGTCCCCCCAAAAATCCATACCAGAGCCTTATCCGAGCACGCAACCTGGCAGGCTGCAGGAAAAGAGGGGGGATGAGAGAGCGCCCCTCCTCCTGAACCGTACTAGGCCACATGCCCTCAACATTGGGAGGGTGCTTTGGGGTCCCCCCAAAGCACCTTGTCCCCATGTTGATGGGGACAAGGGCCTCATCCCCACAACCCTTGCCCCGTGGTTGTGGGGGTCTGCGGACGGGGGCTTATCGGAATCTGGAAGCCCCCTTTAACAAGGGGACCCCCAGATCCCGCCCCCCCTCTGTGAAATGGTAAGGGGGTACAAAAGTACCCCTACCATTTCACAAACAAAGTGTCAAAAATGTTAAAAATGACAAGAGACAATTTTTGACAATTCCTTTATTTAAAGTCTTCTTCTTTCCATCTTCTTTCTTCTATCTTCTTTCTTCTATCTTCCTTCAGTTTCTTCCTCCATCTTCTTTTTCCTCTGGTTCTTCCTCCGATCCTCTGCTTCTTGCTCCGGTGTTCTTGTCCGGCATCTTCCTCTGCGGCGTCTTCTTCCCTTCTTCGTTCTCAGGCCGCTCCGCATCCACAATGGGAGGCTGCCACTGTGTGACGCTTTTCATCTTCTGACACTTCTTAAATAATGGAGGCCTGGGCCACCCGGTGACCCCGCCCCCTCTGACGCACGGGGACTTGACGGGGACTTCCCTATGGGTTTCCCTGTGATGTCAGAGGGGGCGGGGCCACCCGCCACCCATTTGGGGGGACCCCAGAGCACCCTCCCAATGTTGAGGGCATGTGGCCTGGTAAGTTCAGGAGGGGGGGCGCTCTCTCGCCCCCCCTCTTTTCCTGCGGCCTGCCAGGTTGCGTGCTCGGATAAGGGTCTGGTACGGATTTTTGGGGGACCCCATGCCATTTTTTAAAAAAATTTTGGCGCGGGGTTCCCCTTAAAATCCATACCAGACCTGAAGGGCCTGGTATGGAATTTAGGGGGACCCCTACGCCATTTTTTTTAATAAATTTTGGTTTGGGGTTCCCCTGTGGGGAAATCCCATGCCGTTTTTATGAACTTTTATGTGTATTGTCGGACCGACAACTCATTAATAGCCGCGAGTAGTTTGAAATGACTTTTTTTCCTTTGAAATGTCATTTTGCTGCCAGACTGTTCTAAATATGGGAAACATGCGCCCCTTTTACAGGCATACTATAGACACCCCCCAGGTACGAAATTTAACGGAATATTACACTTTTATTGTTTCACTTTAAGCATTATTAAAATCACTGCTCCTGAAAAAACGGCCGTTTTTAAAACTTTTTTTTTGCATTGATCCATGTCCCCTGGGGAAGGACCCGGGTCCCCAAACACTTTTTATGACAATAACTTGCATATAAACCTTTAAAATTAGCACTTTTGATTCTCCCATAGACTTTTAAAGGTTGTTCCGCGGCTTTTGAATTTGCCGCGAACACCCCAAATTGTTTACTGTTCGGCGAACTGGCAAACAGCCAATGTTCGAGTCAAAACTCGGTACTAGTCCACAAGTACCTAGGAGCACCCGAGCTTTCTTTTCTAACTATGAGCTGCTGAAACACATGCAATGAATATTACTTTGCTTTGTGACTTGACTGTGACTTGACTTGATTTCTCAGTTGAATAATATTTTGTGAGTATTTTATAATGAACATTGAGTTAAATATTCTTTCTTTTGTTTACTCAGATCAAATTAATGCCAGCAGCTCCAAATGATGACTTAGCAACTCTCAGTGAACTCACGGATAGCAGCCTGTTGTATGAGATACAGAAACGGTTCAAAAACAACCAAATTTATGTAAGTCGCTTACCATGTGTAAGAACTGAAAAGAAATGTGTGAATTTTATGCACATTAATACAAAGCTTCTTAAAATACATTCTTTGCTAGAAAGTAAAATATATGACTGGTATGGTAGCTGCGGACTTCCAAGTGCCCTGTGTGCTGAAGTTTCAGAAACCCTTATATATTTGTTAGGCTTAATGTACACGGGACGTTTTACAACCTCTCCTGAACGATTTAACTTACTAACGAGTAACTGACGTTTAAAAATGTCAGTTTTGCTGCGTTTAGCCGCTTTTAGCTGCATTTACGCTTAGAAGCGTTTTTTTTTTTAAATAATCAGAAATTAAAAATGCCTGTAAACGAAACACGGCTAAACGCGAGTTACCACATTTACAAGCTATTACAAGCATTTGGCATTTCAAATGTCTCTGCCAAATGACCAATCAAAGTGATCACATGCTCACCATGTGATAATTGTCATGAATGGCAGCCATTCATGAGTCAATTTTTACTATTGTGATCTCTGTGATTGGTCACAGTGATCATATGGTGTACAGGGCCGATCGCAGCAGCCCCTTACCATGCGATAGCTGTGGCCAATCACATCATCACAATAGTAAACAGCAAAAGAATTGCTGTTAGCCATCCATTAGTTTATATGGGCTTATCAGCCACTGCTGGTGGCATAACCCAGTTATTTCAATAGGAAGAATCCGTAGATTCCTGCTGCAGGAATCCAGCAGCCACACCAACCCGACAGTGTGAAAGGGTTATTACACAGCAGTCAATGTGTCCCTGATCACTGCCACAGCAGTCACAGCCAGGGCTGGACTGGGACAAAAATTTGGCCCTGGACTTCACCCAGACTGGCCCACTTTGACAGGTCTCTCCCATGCCAGCTTGCCACCCAAGCCCCCCCCCCCCCCTAGCTATTAGCCGTTCTACATTATTTCTCTTATAGGCAGTACCAGTGGGGAAGCTAGACATTATTTCACCTGGGGCAAAGAATCAGTTTGGCGCCCCCCCCCCAATGGAACAAGATTAGGCAGGAAAGTGAGGCCGCCCTCCTTCCAGATCGTATGATGAGCTTCTAAGTGTTGACTCCTGAGCATCATGTCTGTATTCAGTCGCGCTGCATAACTAGCCAGGGAGAGGAGGTGAGCACTGCGGGGGGGAGGGAGGCAGCGGTCCACTGTCAATGAAATCGGCCCACTGAGCCATCGGCCCACCGGGAAACTCCCTGTAGTCCCAATGGCCAGTACATGCCTGGTCACAGCATCCCCTGATCACTGCCACCGCAATCACAGTGTCACCATAAGGACTTGTGCAATGCTTTCTGAAGAGCCATACATGTTCAGATCACACTTCAGAGCTTTTGACAGGCAGTGAGGAGGCATTGTGCTGCCTCTGCACTACCTAACTGACCTGAGAGGCCTAAAAATAGATAAATATATACATCTTTCTTACACAGGTAAGTTAGAATAGGTGTTAGGAAGGGGTAAGGTTTATCCTGGAATTCCACTTTAATGACTCAGAATCATTGCTGAATAATGACCATTGCCCACCCTAAGACAAAAAATGAAGACAAACCATATACAGTTGTATAATAAAGAACCGCAGAGAAAAAAAAAATAGCAGAATAATATTATAATTTTGCAAAATATAACTAAATTGGCAGTATTCAAGATCATTTTGCCTAGACTATATTGCAGATGTAATTCTTTTCTCATATCATTTATCTGCATGCAGGTCTGAATGTATTAGGCTTATTTTACTGTATGTCACTGTCAGAAATCCTAATAATTTTATATCTGTACAGTTTCAAATGAAGCAAAACATGCCTGCGATTTCTAAATGATTGATGTGATCTGACAACTGCAAGGAAGCAATAGAACAAAATATGGCTCAGTAAAAGTTTTATTCCTCCCAACTGAGACATGATTTTCTCTAGTTGTTACCAGGATTATCATTCAGGCAGCTATATGGATGACTCTGACTCTGAGACTAATAACAATTGGCAGAAAGTTCAGAATTACACATCAGTTTAGTGCAGTCATAACTGATGTCTGTAAATATGTAAAAATGATTTTGTGATCTGTAGAATGTTCTTTTTTCATTACCAGAAAGGACTTACATTTTTAACAGATCCTCTTTTCTTTAGCGTGGTGTGGTACTTTCTCCTTCCCAGCTGTCAGCTACATTGCTCTTGAAGATGAATACGTCTTTATAATTGAAATTACAATAAGGCAATATTGTTCTAATTAATGTATATGACTTATAGTGCCTATTTCTCTGGATCTACTGATCCTTTTTATATGTGGCCTTCGTTGATGGTAACCTCTGCTTGTGATTTATTTTCATCATATGCTCAGTTGAGTGTACCCAGCTTTGTGATGGGTTTATTTTAAAACATCATCCTGCATAGTCATGGGCGATGTAGCTTTGTAGCGAACAATCTCTAGACCTGGTCGATTACTATGGCACACAGTATTGCATTGTGGGCCAGGCTGATGGCCTGTGTCTTTTAGAAATGACAACAGAGAAATTTCAAGCCCAAGTGAAATTTTTTAACCCCTGCTACTCCAGAATTATTTTTTTTCTGTGCATCACTGGCTTTGGACTCCTGAAGCCAGTGTAGAGTAGTGCTCATTTCTAAAAGCAATTGTTGTGCTTTAGAAATATGCAGAGCTATTTATAAAGCAACGGCCATAGCACTACTCTTTAAATGGGAGCAAGTAATACATTTTGTTAAAAAAAGTACCTATTTTTTTAATGTTATACTATTTTAATCTTTTATTCACCCTTTTTTGCAACTCAGTGTTAATGATCCCTTTCAGCCCCTTTCAGCTATTTACTGGCTCGAGCAGCAGCTGCATATCATTATTCTGGACTGGACCATGCCTGTGTATTTGGGCATTTCCACTTGATTACTAGAGCATTTGAGAGGGTGGCAATGTAGAAACCCAACTTGGAGAAGGCAGGGTGACACAATATTGTTTTAATAAAAGCTGCAGATTTTAAAAGATTTTGAGATGACATTCTGTTAAAGCTTATCCCTTTCATGACTAAGCCTATTTTTGAAATTTGGTGTTTACAAGTTAAAATCCGTATTTTTTGCTAGAAAATGACTTAGAACCCCAAACATTATATATATTTTTTTAGCAGAGAATCTAGAGAATAAAATGGCGATTATTGCAATATTTTTTATCACACGGTATTTGTGCAGCGGTGTTTTAAACGCAAATTTTTGGAAAAGTGACACTTTCATGTATTTTAAAAAATCCAAACAGTAAAGTTATCCCAATTTTTTTGTATAATGTGAAAGATGATGTTACGCCGAGTAAATAGTTACCAAACATGTCACCCTTTATAATTGCACGCACTCGTGGAATGGCGACGAACTACGGTACCTTTGAATTTCCATAGGCGACGATTTAAAAAATGTTTACGGTTACCAGGTTTGAGCTACAGAGGAGGTCTAGGGCTAGAATTATTTCTCTCGCTCTGACGATCGCGGCGATACCTCACATGTGTGGTTTGGACACCGTTTACATATGCGGGCGCGACTTCCGTATGCGTTTTCTTCGCTGCGCGAGCTCGCGGGGGCAGGGGCACTTTAAAATTTTTTTTTTTTTTTATTTAATTTATTTATTTTTGTACTTTATAAATTGTGTTTAAAATTTTTTTTTTTTTTTTTTACTTTTATTGCTGTCACAAGCAATGTAAACATCCCTTGTGACAGTAATATGTGGTGACAGGTACTCTTTATGGAGGGATGGGGGGTCTAAAAGACCCCCCATCCCTCCTTTATACTTCAAAGTATTCAGATCACCGAAAACGGCGATTCTGAATACTGTGTACTTTTTTAAATTCGGCGCCATTGGCAGCCGAGTAAACGGGAAGTGACGTCATGACGTCGCTTCCGCATTTACAAGAAGAAGGCTGGAACGAAGCCGCTCGCAGCTTCGTTCCAGTCCGCCCCCAGCCGCCGAAGGCAGCCAAACGGACACCGGGCCTCCCGATCGCACGGGAGGCCCGGTAACAGCGGCGGGAGGCGGCGGTAGGGGGGGGATGTCCCCTCCCGCTCCTCCGGTATAACAACCGAGCGGCTTTTAGCCGCATCAGTTGTTATACTCGGGTAGCCGATCGCCTGCTGAAAACAACGGTACCGGGATGATGCCTGCAGCTGCGGGCATCATCCCGGTATAACCCCGGAAAGCCGAGTACGCATATATGCGTTCGGTCGGCGGGAAGGGGTTAAATGAGGTTTTAGTGATTGGGTTTAGATCTACTTAAGGCATGAAAAAAATGACCTCTTAACCCATGTTATCAATCATAGGCCATTTTATCATGCTTTAAGCCACATAAGGCATTCCTTATATTGCATTAATATAAATCAGAGCCAAGGACTTTTTCCCTCCGATCAGCTGAAAGTAATGAGTCTGATACATGGATATACTAAGCCACAAGGTGGTGTATACAGTATGTACAGTATGTAAACATGTATTTATTAAATTATTTTATGTGCATTTATACCTGCCAACATTTAAAAGGAGTGGTGCATTCTAGCTGTATTATTTGACTGTTGTAGGTTGGATATGACAGCACGTAAGCATATCTTTTTATATGCTTTAGATCTATATTTTTTTTCATATACTCCTTTTTTACACGAGTATATTTTTATATTTTATTATTAGAAGTGTGATATGTCTAGTCTACTTAAGCTATTTACAATGTCACCTTTTACAAGAGCACATCAGATTTTTTACAACTAGAAGTGTTGGCCTCTGCCTGTGTATAACATCAGTTTGCATATGTAATACTGTAGCATGGTCTCTCACATGTCACGGCCTGTTAATTTTTATTCCAGACCTATATTGGAAATATTCTGCTGCTTGTTAACCCATACAAAGATCTTCCCATCTACTCGTCATTGGTAAGAGCTTACTTTCATATACATGTGTACAATATTATTATTTAAAAAAACAGTATCATTTTTTTACCACAATCTCAGTATGCCACATAGTTATATTTCTTTACTCCTCTTGTCCTCAAGTTCTTATTATAACTGCAGATGTTTATTTTACTATTGTTATAGTCTGGTATGAATAAAAAAGTGGATGAATGCTTTCTTCACTACATGACTGAAGACAGACAGCTACAACTATATTGCCACATGACAGCACAATGCAATAATAGGTCCTTTTTCTGTATTGCATACATAAGTTAAAAAATTCAACAGGCAAAGACAAGTGCTTCCAACTACTACGAATACTCGCCACTGCCCATATGACCCCTAAATGGTTATCACGATATTGCTTGGGTATAACTATAAAGTGGAAATTGCAACATAGCCACCTTTACCATGCCTGCTTTTAGAGTTCCTTGCTGGGTTACACCCCAATATTTACTGATTATTTGAAAAACAAATATATCATATTTACACTACAATTGCTTGCAGATATGGCTTCCAAAAGCATGGAGATATATGAAGAGAGCAAAACAGATGAGACAGTAATAAACGGCCTGGAAGCATTTCTTGAACACCTGCTAAAAAGCTGCCGCACTTGCAGTGGCACACAAGTGGCTATAATTAGGGAACATAGGAAAAGAGGCACTATTTTACTAGTATTCTAGTTTGTTATCTCTTCATTCTGCTGCTGAATCAGCATTCTATTTCAAGGGTTGGGAGTGTGTGGGAGGTGTCTATGTTCATTGAAGGAGAGGTGAATCTCACCACATATACATTTGGCAATATTACCCTTAGATTTTAACGTAAAGCAGAAATACTACACATGGAGGGTTTACAGAACCAATCATGGCTATGCAGAAACATCCAATCAGGGGAATTCATAAAGGATGTTGTAGACACTGGTTCACTTTTTGTCAGGGAGCAGCACTGCAGTGCTGTTTCTTGGCCTAGGCCGACAAGGCCCAGGCCTAGGGCGGCACTTTGAGGGGGCGGCAAAAACCGCCCCCCCAGACTCGTCTTTCCGAGCCTCGGCTCCCGCGGCCGCGTCCCGCACAAATACAGCGGCCGGCTTGCTATAGCGGGGCACCTGTAAATATTATGGGTAGTAAGTATGCCGTGCTTGGCCGAGAGGGGGCGGGGGGCACAACCTGACTGGCGGAGGCGGAGCCTTATGCTCCGCCCACCCTCCTCCATGCAGCGTTCTACTCTGCATCGTCTCCCGGTCCGAGGCGGGGTCTATCGAAGAGGAGGCGGAGAATATCATCACCTCCCTAATTATCACTGGAAGGGTCGGGATGGCCCAGAATCGAGGAGGAGATCCAGAGAAGGCTCATCCCACTACAGGTAGTACAATGCTGAGCTCTCAGGATACCCCTCTGATCGGGTAAATGTATATCCATCCTCCCCCATACATAGAATGCTCTCCAAGTAGTCAGTGTTCCCCTATACATTAACCACCTCCCCCCCCCCACACATATATATTTGAAGCTCTCATATACATCCCCCCTCCATGCAGTCATACACTACCCCCCTACATGCAGTCATACACTACCCCCTCCATGCAGTCATACACTACCCCCCTCCATGCAGTCATACATTACCCCCACCCCCCTCCATGCAGTCATACATTACCCCCACCCCCCTCCATGCAGTCATACATTACCCCCACCCCCTCCATGCAGTCATACATTACCCCCACCCCCCTCCATGCAGTCATACATTACCCCCACCCCCCTCCATGCAGTCATACATTACCCCCACCCCCCTCCATGCAGTCATACATTACCCCCACCCCCTTCCATGCACTACCCCCACCACCCTCCATGCAGTCATACATTACCACCCCCCTCCATGCAGTCATACATTACCCCCACCCCCCTCCATGCAGTCATACATTACCACCCCCCTCCATGCAGTCATACATTACCCCCACCCCCCTCCATGCAGTCATACATTACCACCACCCCCCTCCATGCAGTCATACATTGCTCTCTGATTCCTCTCACTCCTTGTGGTCACAAATCCCCCACACAGCTCCTGACTGCAAAACTTTTGTAATGTGTGCCAAGCAGCCAATCACATATAAGTGCTTAATATGGAAATCAATATACAGATCGTGTTGCAATAAAGTGATCGGTGCTGAAAACTCAGTAAACAGTCCTCATTCAGTGAAAGTTCATGTACTGCAAAGTTTACATTGATTATAGCATGCATGGAGCACTTTGCACATGCTGAAATCAATGCAAACTTTGCAGTACATGAACCTTCACTGAATGAGGACTGTTTACTGAGTTTGCATTCATTTCAGCATTTGCAAAGTTCTCCATGCATGCTGAAAGCAATGCATACTCATTAAAGAGGAGGTCCAACCCCATGAAAAAATTAAAAGTCAGCAGCTACAAATACTGTAGTTGCTGACTTTTAATATTAGGACACTTATTGGTCCAGGGAGACTGTGATGTCGGCACCCCAGCTGATTTTTGAATCAGCTCTCGGGTGCTGCCGCCACCGTACATGTTAAGAGAAATCGGCAGTGAAACTACATAGTTGATTCCATACTGCACATGTGCAAAGAAAGCTGCGCTTTCTGAATGGCCTGGCGGCAGAGGAAGGAGGAGGAGGGCCGAACTTCCAAGGGATGGCACGGTCTCCTGGAAGTGGGAAAGGGTACCTGTCAAAAACAGGTACCCGGTCCCCCCTCCCCCCTGAAAGGTGCCCAATGTGGCACCAGAGGGGGGGAGGAAGCAGATAAGCAGAGCTTCCATGTTTGGGTGGAACTCCGCTTTATGATATGATATGCTACACTGATGGGCACTGATAGGCTGCACTGGTGGCCCCGATGAGGCTGCACTGATGGCCACTGAGAAGGTGCACCATTGGGCTGGGCACTGATGAGGCAGTGCTGCACTGATGGGCACTGACAGCCACTAATGAGGCGATATTCTTAAGCTGCACTGATAAAAGGCACTGAAGGGGTATGGTTTACAGATGACAGGGCAGGTCTTAAACAGTAAGGGGTGTGGCCTTGACAGGAAGGGGTGTGTCTGATTTAAATTAGGGGGCGCCCGCATTTAGTCAGGCCTAGGGCAGCACAAAACCTAAATACACCACTGCAGCACTGAAAGTATTGGTTTTTGAGCCCAATTCATATACCTGTCAGAGATACTGTAGGTACATGAACCTGTTCATTGCCTGCACTGCAAGGATCATACATACAGAACATTCCTTCCTCGGTGCACTCCTAGTCACCTCTGTATCTGTCACACTGACAGACACTTGGCTGCTGAGTTTTTTGTAATAGGGCTGGGTGGAGCCTGATGGAGAAGTGGGAGACTAGTTGCAGTCCTCTGTACTTTTGATTATTGGGCGGCACAGTGGTGTAGTGGGTAGCACTCTTGCCTAGCAGTAAAAAGGGTCACTGGTTTGAATCCCAACCATGACACCACCTGCCTGGAGTTTGCATGTTCTTCATGTGCCTGCGTGGGTTTCCTCCGGGTACTCTGGTTTCCTCTCACGCTCCAAAGACATGATGGTAGGTAAATTGGCCCTAGTATAAGAATGTGACTTAGGGACATTAGATTGTAAGCTCCTTGAGGGTAGGGACTGGTCTGAATGTACAATGTATATATAAAGGGCTGGGTAAATTGACTATATATATATTGTGCTATATACAGTGGGCACGGAAAGTATTCAGACCCCCTTAAATTTTTCACTCTTTGTTATATTGCAGCCATTTGCTAAAATAATTTAAGTTATTTTTTTTTTCCTCATTAATGTACACACAGCACCCCATATTAATAGAAAAACACAGAATTGTTGACATTTTTGCAGATTTATTAAAAAAGAAAAACTGAAATATTACATGGTCCTAAGTATTCAGACCCTTTGCCGTGAGACTCATATATTTAACTTAGGTGCTGTCCATTTCTTCTGATCATGCTTGAGCTGGTTCCACACCTTCATTTGAGTCCAGCTGTGATTGATTATACTGATTGGACTTGATTAGAAAAGCCACAGACCTGTCTATATAAGACCTTACAGCTCACAGTGCATGTCAGAGCAAATGAGAATCATGAGGTCAAAGGAACTGCCTGAAGAGCTCAGAGACAGAATTGTGGCAAGGCACAGATCTGGCCAAGGTTACAAAAAAAACATTCTGCTGCACTTAAGGTTCCTAAGAGCACAGTGGCCTCCATAATCCTTAAATGGAAGACATATGGGACGACCAGAACACTTCCTAGAGCTGGCCATCTGGCCAAACTGAGCTATCGGGGGAGAAGAGCCTTGGTGAGAGAGGTAAAGAAGAAACCAATAATCATTGTGGCTGAGCTCCAGAGATGCAGTGGGGAGATGGGAGAAATTTGTAGAAAGTCAACCATCACTGCAGCCCTCCACCAGTCGGGGCTTTATGGCAGAGTGACCCGATAGAAGCCTCTCCTCAGTGCAAGACACATGAAAGCCCGCATGGAGTCTGCTAAAAAACACCTGAAGGACTCCAAGATGGTGAGAAATAAGATTCTCTGGTCTGATGAGACCAAGGTAGAACTTTTTGGCCTTAATTCTAAGCGGTACGTGTGGAGAAAACCAGGCACTGCTCATCACCTGTCCAATACAGTCCCAACAGTGAAGCATGGTGGTGGCAGCATCATGCGTTGGGGGTGTCTTTCAGCTGCAGGGACAGGAAGACTGGTTGCAATCGAGGGAAAAATGAATGTGGCAAAGTACAGGGATATCCTGGATGAAAACCTTCTGCAGAGTGCTCAGGACCTCAGACTGGGCCGAAGGTTTACCTTCCAACAAGACAATGATCCTAAACACTCAGCTAAAATAATGAAGGAGTGGCTTCACAACAACTCCATGACTGATCTTGAATGGCCCAGCTAGAGCTCTGACTTAAACCCAATTGAGTATCTCTGGAGAGACCTAAAAATGTCTGTCCACCAACGTTTACCATCCAACCTGACAGAACTGGAGAGGATCTGCAAGGAGGAATGGCAGAGGATCCCCAATACAGGTGTGAAAAATGTGTTGCATCTTTCCCAAAAAAAGACTCATGGCTGTATTAGATCAAAAGGGTGCTTCTACTAAATACTGAGCAAAGGGTCTGAATACTTAGGACCATGTGATATTTCAGTTTTTTGTTTTTAATAAATCTGCAAAAATGTCAACAATTCTGTGTTTTTCTGTCAATATGGGGTGCTGTGTGTACATTAATGAGGAAAAAAATGAACTTAAATTATTTTAGCAAATGGCTGCAATATAACAAAGTGAAAAATGTAAGGGGGTCTGAATACTTTCCGTCCCCACTGTAAGTACCTTAAATAATAATAATAATTCCAATAGTAGATTTTGAATCTGTCCACTATAGTGCCCTATCAATCAAAAGTAAAGTGGACCTGATGGAAAACTAGTCTCTCAGTTCCCCATTAATCTTCACCCACCCCGTGACAAGACATTTGCCAAATAATGACATCACCTGTATCCATGTTTAAATTTAGTGTTTGGACAGGGAATCTCCCAGCCGATAGCTAAATGGGACAGAGATGTGTACAGGAAGCTGTCACATACATTACAGCTTCTCAGCACAGACCTGGACCACTTTGAGCGTGGGTTTACACTAGCTCAGAGTTGGTCCTAATTACTGACAGCTTCCTAATTTGAGAATTGGCGGTAATTCTATCATTATTTCTTTATCGTACATCATGGGACACAGAGCCACAGTAATTACTGTATAGGTTTTATAGGCACCTTTAGGTGATGGACACTGGCACACCCTAGACAGGAAGTTTAGCTCCCTATATAACCTCTCCCCTTACTGAGAGTACCTCAATTTTTTTGCCAGTGTCTTAGGTGTTAGTCTTGGGTTGGTGCATATGCGTAGAATCTTATGGTTGAAAAACTGGTCAGCCGAAGCGCCATGCAAAAAGCTCCTGACTGGGTTTCCTTTCCGCGGTGAAAGACTGTTTGGGGATGATTTGGACAATTATATCCAAAAGATATCAAGTGGGAAAAGTACCCTTTTGCCAGTTAAGAAAAGGAGTAAATGTCCCTCATTTAAACGGGCTCTTTCTCCAGTGCCAGGGGCATTAGCCTCCAGGCAGTCACGACGGCCTCCACCGTCAGGTTCAAGAGGTAAACCTCAGAGTCAACCCCAGGGACAAAAGAAGTCCTGGTGGAGGAAGCCTACAAGACAGAATGCTAAAGCCTCTTTATGAAGCTAAGGGGAAAATAGTACTGGAAGTATGCTATAGGCCCCCTAACCTGAGGGAGGAAGTGGAGACGGATCTCCTATCACAAATTGGATTAGCAGCAAGGTTGAGAAGTGTTATCATAATGGGGGATTTTAATTATCCAGACATTGACTGGGCGGAGGGAACCGCGCATTCATGTAAGGCTCACCAGTTCCTTAATGTCTTGCAGGACAATTTTATGGGTCAGATGGTAGACGCACCAACTAGAAATAAAACATTACTGGATCTACTGATTACCAACAATACAGACCTGATCACGGATGTGGAAATACAGGGCAATTTAGGTAACAGCGATCACAGGTCAATTAGTTTCAGTATAAATCACACAAATAGGAAACATAAAGGGAACACAAAGACGCTGAATTTCAAAAGAGCCAACTTCCCTAAACTACAAACCTTGCTAAAAGGCATAAATTTGGATAAAATATTAGGAACAAAGAATACGGAGGAGAGATGAGTTTGCTTTAAGAGCATATTAAATAAGGGCATTAGCCAATGTATCCCATTGGGTAATAAATTTAAAAGAGTGAACAAAAATCCTGGATGGCTTAACTCCAATGTAAAAATGCATATAAAAGCAAAGGAGAAGGCCTTCAAAAAATACAAGGTTGAGGGATCATCCTCAGCATTCAGACTTTATAAAGAATGCAACAAGAAATATAAGGGTGCAATTGGGACGGCTAAGATAGAACATGAAAGACACATAGCGGAGGAGAGCAAAAAAAATCCCAAGAAATTCTTTAAGTATGTAAACAGTAAAAAAGGGAGGACAGACCATATTGGCCCCATAAAGAATGAGGAAGGACATCTGGTTACAAAGGATGGGGAGATGGCGAAGGTATTGAATTTATTCTTCTCCTCAGTCTTCACAAGTGAATCGGGGGGCTTCAGTAACCAAAACTGCAGTGTTTATCCTCATGACACAACAAAGGAAGCACCTCCATGGTTAACAGAGGACAGAATTAAAATTAGACTTGAGAAACTTAACATTAATAACCAGATGGCTTGCATCCGAGGGTACTTAGGGAACTCAGTCAAGTGATTGCCAGACCGTTGTTCCTAATTTTTACAGACAGTCTACTGACTGGAATGGTATCAGCTGATTGGAGAAAAGCCAATATTTAAAAAGGGCCCAAAATACATCCCTGTGAATTACAGACCAGTTAGCCTAACATCAATAGTATGTAAACTCTTGGAGGGGATGATAAGGGACTATATACAAGATTTTAGTAATAAGAACGATATCATTAGCAGTAATCAGCATGGATTCATGAAGAATCATTCTTGCCAAACCAATCTATTAACCTTCTATGAGGAGGTGAGTTGCCATCTAGATAAAGGAAGGCCCGTAGACGTGGTGTATCTGGATTTTGCAAAAGCATTTGACACAGTTCCCCATAAAAGTTTACTGTACAAAATAAGGTCCGTTGGCATGGACCACAGGGTGAGTACATGGATTGAAAACTGGCTACAAGGGCGAGTTCAGAGGGTGGTGATAAATGGGGAGTACTCAGAATGGTCAGGGGTGGGTAGTGGGGTTCCACAGGGTTTTTTGCTGGGACCAATCCTATTTAATTTGTTTATAAACGACCTGGAGGATGGGATAAACAGTTCAATCTCTGTATTTGCAGACGATACTAAGCTAAGCAGGGCAATAACTTCTCCGCAGGATGTGGAAACCTTGCAAAAAGACCTGAACAAATTAATGGGGTGGGCGACTACATGGCAAATGAGGTTCAATGTAGAAAAATGTAAAATAATGCATTTGGGTGGCAAAAATATGAATGCAATCTATACACTGGGGGGAGAACCTCTGGGGGAATCTAGGATGGAAAAGGACCTGGGGGTCCTAGTAGATGATAGGCTCAGCAATGGCATGCAATGCCAAGCTGCTGCTAATAAAGCAAACAGAATATTGGCATGCATTAAAAGGGGGATCAACGCAAGAGATAAAACGATAATTCTCCCACTCTACAAGGCTCTGGTCGGGCCGCACCTGGAGTATGCTGTCCAGTTCTGGGCACCTGTCCTCAGGAAGGATGTACTGGAAATGGAGCGAGTACAAAGAAGGGCAACAAAGCTAATAAAGGGTCTGGAGGATCTTAGTTATGAGGAAAGGTTGCAAGCACTGAACTTATTCTCTCTGGAGAAGAGACGCTTGAGAGGGGATATGATTTCAATTTACAAATACTGTACTGGTGACTAGGGATGAGCCGAACACCCCCCTGTTCGGTTCGCACCAGAACATGCGAACAGGAAAAAAGTTTGTTCGAACACGCGAACACCGTTAAAGTCTATGGGACACGAACATGACTAAACAAAAGTGCTAATTTTAAAGGCTTATATGCAAGTTATTGTCATAAAAAGTGTTTGGGGACCTGGGTCCTGCCCCAGGGGACATGGATCAATGCAAAAAAAAGTTTTAAAAACGGCCGTTTTTTCAGGAGCAGTGATTTTAATAATGCTTAAAGTCAAACAATAAAAGTGTAATATCCCTTTAAATTTCGTACCTGGGGGGTGTCTATAGTATGCCTGTAAAGGGGCGCATGTTTCCTGTGTTTAGAACAGTCTGACAGCAAAATGACATTTTGAAGGAAAAAACTCATTTAAAACTACCCGCGGCTATTGCATTGCCGACAATACACATAGAAGTTCATTGATAAAAACGGCATGGGAATTCCCCAAAGGGGTACCCCGAACCAAAATTAAAAAAAAAAAATGACGTGGGAGTCCTCCTAAATTCCATACCAGGCCCTTCAGGTCTGGTATGGATATTAAGGGGAACCCCGGCCAAAATTTAAAAAAAAAAATGACGTGGGGTTCCCCCTAAATTCCATACCAGACCCTTCAGGTCTGGTATGGATTTTAAGGGGAACCCCGCGCCAAAAAAAAAAAAAAAAAAAACGGCGTGGGGTCCCCCCAAAAATCCATACCAGACCCTTATCCGAGCACGCAACCTGGCAGGCCGCAGGAAAAGAGGGGGGGACGAGAGTGCGGCCCCCCCTCCCTCCTGAACCGTACCAGGCCACATGCCCTCAACATTGGGAGGGTGCTTTGGGGTAGCCCCCCAAAACACCTTGTCCCCATGTTGATGAGGACAAGGGCCTCATCCCCACAACCCTGGCCGGTGGTTGTGGGGGTCTGCGGGCGGGGGGCTTATTGGAATCTGGAAGCCCCCTTTAAGAAGGTGACCCCCAGATCCCGGCCCCCCCCCCTGTGTGAAATGGTAAGGGGGTACATAAGTACCCCTACCATTTCACGAAAAAAGTGTCAAAAATGTTAAAAATGACAAGAGACAGTTTTTGACAATTCCTTTATTTAAATGCTTCTTCTTTCTTCTATCTTCCTTCATCTTCTGGTTCTTCTGGTTCTTCTGGCTCTTCTGGTTCTTCCTCCGGCGTTCTCGTCCAGCATCTCCTCCGCGGCGTCTTCTATCTTCTTCTCCTCGGGCCGCTCCGCACCCATGGCATGGGGGGGAGGCTCCCGCTCTTCTCTTCTTCTTTTCTTCTCTTCTTCTCTTCTTCATTTTCTTCTCCGGGCCGCTCCGCAATCCATGCTGGCATGGAGGGAGGCTCCCGCTGTGTGACGGCGCTCCTTGTCTGACAGTTCTTAAATAAGGGGGGGGGCGGGGCCACCCGGTGACCCCGCCCCACTCTGACGCACGGTGACTTGACGGGACTTCCCTGTGACGTCACGGGGAATGCCACAGGGAAGTCCCGTCATGTCCCGTGCGTCAGAGGGGGGCGGGGTCACCGAGTGGCCCCGCCCCCCGTTATTTAAGAACTGTCAGACGAGGAGCGCCGTCACACAGCGGGAGCCTCCCTCCATGCCAGCATGGATTGTGGAGCGGCCCGGAGAAGAAAATGAAGAAGAGAAGAAAAGAAGAAGAGAAGAGCGGGAGCCTCCCCCCCATGCCATGGGTGCGGAGCGGCCCGAGGAGAAGAAGATAGAAGACGCCGCGGAGGAGATGCTGGACGAGAACGCCGGAGGAAGAACCAGAAGAGCCAGAAGAACCAGAAGAACCAGAAGATGAAGGAAGATAGAAGAAAGAAGAAGCATTTAAATAAAGGAATTGTCAAAAACTGTCTCTTGTCATTTTTAACATTTTTGACACTTTTTTCGTGAAATGGTAGGGGTACTTATGTACCCCCTTACCATTTCACACAGGGGGGGGGCCGGGATCTGGGGGTCACCTTGTTAAAGGGGGCTTCCAGATTCCGATAAGCCCCCCGCCCGCAGACCCCCACAACCACCGGCCAGGGTTGTGGGGATGAGGCCCTTGTCCTCATCAACATGGGGACAAGGTGTTTTGGGGGGCTACCCCAAAGCACCCTCCCAATGTTGAGGGCATGTGGCCTGGTACGGTTCAGGAGGGAGGTGGGGCCGCACTCTCGTCCCCCCCTCTTTTCCTGCGGCCTGCCAGGTTGCGTGCTCGGATAAGGGTCTGGTATGGATTTTTGGGGGGACCCCACGCCGGTTTTTCTTTTTTTTTTTTGGCCGGGGTTCCCCTTAATATCCATATCAGACCCGAAGGGCCTGGTATAGAATTTAGGGGGACTCCCACGTCATTTTTTTTTTTTAATTTTGGTTCGGGGTTCCCCTTTGGGGAATTCCCATGCCGTTTTTATCAATGAACTTCTAAGTGTATTGTCGGCAATGCAATAGCCGCGGGTAGTTTTAAATGAGTATTTTCCTTCAAAATATCATTTTGCTGTCAGACTGTTCTAAACACAGGAAATATGCGCCCCTTTACAGGCATACTATAGACACCCCCCAGGTACGAAATTTAAAGGGATATTACACTTTTATTGATTGACTTTAAGCATTATTAAAATCACTGCTCCTGAAAAAACGGCCGTTTTTAAAACTTTTTTTTGCATTGATCCATGTCCCCTGGGGCAGGACCCAGGTCCCCAAACACTTTTTATGACAATAACCTGCATATTAGCCTTTAAAATTAGCACTTTTGATTTCTCCCATAGACTTTTAAAGGGTGTTCCGCGGCATTCGAATTTGCCGCGAACACCCCAAATTGTTCGCTGTTCAGCGAACTTGCGAACAGCCAATGTTCGAGTCGAACATGAGTTCGACTCGAACTCGAAGCTCATCCCTACTGGTGACCCCACAGTAGGGATAAAACTTTTTCGCAGAAGAGAGTTTAATAAGACTCGTGGCCACTCATTACAATTAGAAAGAGGTTTAACCTTAAACTACGTAGAGGGTTCTTTACTGTAAGAGCGGCAAGGATGTGGAATTCCCTTCCACAGGCGGTGGTCTCAGCGGGGAGAATTGATAGCTTCAAGAAACTATTAGATAATCACCTGAATGACCGCAACATACAGGGAAAGACAATGTAATACTGACACATTATCACACACATAGGTTGGACTTGATGGACTTGTGTCATTTTTCAACCTCACCTACTATGTAACTATGTAACTATGTATGAAGGGGCGCCCCCGCTCGTTCGAGTGGGGGGGAAGACTGTTACAGTTCTCAAGGGTCTGGCAGGAGGATTTTCAAAACTGATGGGTGGTCTCCACAATAGCTCTAGGTTACAAACTAGAGTTCCAAGAATTCCCGTCTCCTTGTTTCCTCAGGTCAAATGTTCCCAAAGATCCAGAGAAAAATACGTCTCTCCTTCAAGCGTTAGACTGGCTTTTGTCGCAGAAAGTGATCATGGTGGTCCCCATGGAAGAGCAGGGGTTGGGGTTTTATTCAAACCTTTTCACGGTGCCAAAACCAAATGGAGATGTCAGACCCATTCCAAATCTCAAGGATCTAAACCGGTTCCTGAAAATTTGATCTTTTCGCATTGAATAAATATGATCAGTTCCTGAAAATTCGATCTTTTTGCATGGAATAAATATGATCAGTAGTCTCCATCCTACAAGGAGGAGAACTTCTGGCATCAATTGACATCAAGGGTGCATACCTGCATGTACCTATTTTCCCTGCTCATCAGAAATATCTGCGTTTCAAAGTGGAAAAACTTCATTTTCAGTTTGTAGCTCTGCCTTTTGGTCTAGCTACTGCTCCTCGGGTGTTTACAAAGGTCCTAGCCCCTCCTCTGGCCAGGTTAAGGGTCCAAGGTATAACAATTATAGCTTACCTAGACGACCTGCTCTTGATAGACCGGTCAGTAGCTCGCTTAGACCAAAGCTTGGTCACCACGGTCAACTACCTGGAATACCTAGGTTGGGTCCTCTTCTTTAAAGCCAGTAAGAAGACTAGAGTACTTGGGTCTGGTTATAGTAGAAGAGGGTGTTTTTACCCCAGGCAAAGATCAGCACCATAAAGGAGCTGGTTCAGGTGATCAGAGCAAAGAAGGGTCCTTCCATTCGCCTTTGCATGAGGTTGTTGGGAAAGATGATGGCTTCATTTGAAGCTGTTCCCTATGCTCAGTTTCATTTGAGACTGCTGCAAAACAGTATCCTGTCTGCCTGGAACAAGAAGGTCCAGGTGCTAGATTTTCCAATGCGTTTGTCGCCAATAGTGCGCACGAGCCTCAGTTGGTGGTTGATACCCGAGAAGGGGAAATTCTTCTTACCAGTTACCTGGAAGGTGGTAACAACAGATGCCAGCATTTCGGGTTGGGGAGCAGTCCTGGAAGAGACGTCTGTCCAAGGGAAATGGTCCAGAACCGAAAGGACCTTGCTCATCAACATTCTAGAGATTCGGGCAGCGTACCTAGCCCTAAAGGCCTGGACATTCAGGTTGCAGGGTTGTCCTGTCAGGATCCAATCCAATAATACCACAGCAGTGGCTTATATCAATCACCAAAGGGGCACCAGAAGTCGTGCAGCCCAGGGAGAGGTAAACCATATCCTAATCTGGGCAGGAAAGCATGTGCCGTGCATATCAGCAATCTTCATTCCAGGGGTAGGGAATTGGCAGGTGGACTTTTTAAGTCACCAGGAGTTGTTTCCAGGGGAATGGTCTCTTCACCCCGACATCTTCCTGGCTATATGCCAAAGATGGGGGGATCCCGGACGTAGATCTGTTTGCGTATTTGTTCAACAACAAGGTCGACAACTTTGTGTCAAGAACAAGGGATCCACTCGCATACGGGACAGATGCGTTGGTGACTCCGTGGGATCAGTTCTCACTGATTTATGCATTCCCTCCTGTTCTGCTGCTACCACGACTTCTTCGCAGGATCAAGCAGGAAAGAAAGTCGGTGGTTCTTCTGGCCCCAGCGTGGCCCAGAAGATCTTGGTATGCAGAGATCGTGAAGATGGCGGTAGGGGACCCATGGACCCTACCACCACGTCCAGACCTGCTATCGCAGGGAGCAGTGTTCCATAATACCTTACAAACGCTAAATTTAATAGTTTGGCTATTGAAACCCATATTCTGAAGAATCGTGGGCTTTCAGGCTCAGTGATATCTACCTTGATTAATGCATGGAAGTCAGCTTCCAGAGTCATTTATTATAGAGTCTGGAAGGCATATGTTTCCTGGTGTGAATCCATGGATTGGCATCCCAGAAAGTATTCACATTCATTGGTCCGTAGCTTCACACAGGGGGTAATGAGGCTTAATCCACTGGTTAGGTTATCCTTGAACCCTTGGGACTTGAATTTAGTTCTGTCGGCATTACAGAAACAGCCTTTTGAGCCAATACGACATATTCCCTTGGTCCTTCTGACAAGGAAGCTAGTTTTTCTGTTAGCCATATCTTCTGCAAGAAGGTTTTAGAATTGGCTGCTCTTTCTTGTAAAGAGCCATATTTAATTATTCATAAGGATATAGTAGCATTGTGTCCTCATCCTAGCTTTCTGCCGAAGGTGGTCATTTTTTCCAGAACCCTGTTCTACGGAAGAAAAGCCACTACATTCTCTGGATGCAGTGAGAGCAGTCAAAATCTATTTGGAGACGACTGCTCAGATTAGCAAAATGGATGTTTTGTTTGTGTTGCCTGAAGGTCCTAGAAAAGGACAGGCAGTGTCGAAATCTACTATTGCTAAGTGGATTTGGCAAGTAATTATTCAAGCTTACGGTTTGAAGAGGAAAGTGCCACCTTTTCAAATCAAAGCGCACTCCACCAGGGCTGTTAGTGCTTCATGGGCAGTGCATCACCAAGCCTCCATGGCTCAAATCTGCAAAGCCGCAACTTGGTCTTCAGTCCATACATTCACCAGATTCTATCAGGTGAATGTAATGCCGCGTACACACGACCCGACTTTACAGCAGACTTTGTCCGGTGGACTTTTCAAAGGACTTTACGATGGACTTTCCAAATGAATGGACTTGCCTACACACGATCAACCAAAGTCCGACGGATTCGTACGTGATGACGTACAACTGGACTAAAATAAGGAAGTTCATAGCTAGTAGCCACTAGCTGCCCTAGCATCAGTTTTTGTCCGTCAGACTAGCATACAGACGAACGGACTTTTGGACCGGACTCGAGTCCGTCGGACAGATTTGAAATATGTTTCAAGTCCGTCAAACTTTTGAGAAAAAAAAGTCCGCTGGAGCCCACACACGATCGGATTGTCTGGCGGACTCTTGTCCGCCGGACCAAGTATGCCGGAAAGTCTGGTCGTGTGTACGCGACATAAGAAGGCATGAGGATATCGCCTTTGGGCGCAGTATGCTGCAGGCAGCAGTATGGGTCCTCAGGTCTGATTGCATCCTACTTTTGTTTGTGTTTCCCTCCCCTCAGATAGCATTGCTCTGGGACATCCCATATAGTAATTACTGTGGCTCTGTGTCCCAAGATGTACGATAAAGAAAATAGGATTTTTATAACAGCTTACCTGTAAAATCCTTTTTTTGGAGTACATCATGGCACACAGAGGTCCCTCCCCTCTTCTAATACACGTATATTGCTTTGCTACAATACTAAGGTACTCCCAGTAAGGGGAGGGTTTATATATGGAGCTAAACTTCCTGTCTAGGGTGTGCCAGTGTCCATCACCTAAAGGTGCCTATATAACCCATACAGTAATTACTGTGGCTCTGTGTCCCTTGATGTATTCCAAGAAAGGGATTTTACAGGTAAGCTGTTATAAAAATCCCATTTTGTCATTGTCATAGCTACAAGTTCTTAAAATGGCAGTAGTAAAAAATACCTGATTTTGCCGCATGTGTTGGCAATGTTACTGACACTGACACAAATTCTTGCCTGAATTAGGTGCAGGTAGTTCTTAAGCTAGCTACTGATGGAAATGTATCATTAAGACTGTTTTGAATTGCCCTGATTGTTTTCATATATGTCCTGGCCTTTACGTTATGCTTAAAAATATGTTTCTCTTAAGATTTCCTTTTCAACTTGATTTGAAACTCTACAAATACAGTAAAACCTTGGATTGCGAGCATATTTCATTCCGGAAACATTCTTGTAATCAAAAGCACTCATATATCAAAGCGAATTTCCCCATAGGAAATAAAGGAAACTAATATGATTCTTTCCAAAACCACAATTATGCCCTATACACATAGTCGGAGAAAGTGCGATCGGATTGTGTTGTCGGAGATTCCAATCGTGTGTGGGCTCCATCGGACTTTTTCCGTCGGAATTTCCGAAACACAAAGTTTGAGAGCAGGATATAACATTTTCCAACAACAAAATCCGATCCTTCCAATCGTGTGTAGACAAATCCGACGCACAATGTGCCACGCATGCTCAGAATAAATTAAGACACGAAAGCTATTGGCTATTGCCCCGTTTATAGACCCGACATGCGTGTTTTACGTCACCGCTTTCAGAACGATTGGATTTTCTGGCAACTTTGTGCGACCATGTGTATGCAAGACAAGTTTGAGCCAACATCCATCTGAGAAAATCTGATGGATTTTGTTGTTGGAATGTCCGTTCAATGTCCGATCGTGTGTACAGGGCATAAGTGTCAATAGGGAATGTATAAAGCAGAATCCAGCAGGCGCTACAGAGTATAAAAGAGAAGAGAGGCACCTCAAAGTGTAGCAATTTGGTTACATTTGATAAAGGTACAACATTTAGAAACTCACATGGTCAGCAAATGCATGTTGGTCAGCGAGTGCACGTTGGTCAGCGAGTACCTGTGTATTGTCTTGTTGAGTACCTGTGTATTGTTTTGTTGAGTATTAGTGTCAGGAAGCTAGTTGTTAGGTAATTTGGACAGAGTATAATCCCCTATCCTCAGTAAATTAGTAGATATGATGCCCGGTGGGTGTGGAGATGCAACTCGCTGTACATCTTGCGGCCCTGTATGCGTTCCTTGATCATCCGATCGAGGGCGGATACTGCTGTGCAAAATGTAAGCAAATTGTTTCCCTGGAAGCCCACGTTCTGAATCTGGGGATGCAACTGTCAGCACTGAGAAGTCCCTCCATACTAATGGAGAGCCAGGAACATACACGGCAGGTGTCGGCAGGGACCAGCACAGAGGCGGGTGGAGACAAAGAGGTTCAGGCACTAGGAAAGAGCGGATGGGTGACAGTCAAGAAGGGTAGAGGGGGAAGTGCCAGGGAGGCCGATCCATGGCTGGACCATCCCAATAAGTACGCTTCATTGAATGACATTGGTGAAACCAGTCAGGGACCAGCATTGCTAGAGCTGAGGGACTCTCCTAGCTGCTGGGGGAAGAACTCCTCCAGTGAGAGTTGGGGGGGGAGCGAAGGGAAAGGAAAGACAGATTCTGGTGGTAGGGGACTCAATTCTTAGAAGGACAGAGAGGGCAATCTGTAACAAAGAACTGAAGCGCTGAACTGTATGTTGGTTCAGCACATCACGGATCTGGTGGACAGATTACTGGGAGGGGCTGGGGAAGACCCGGCTGTCATGGTGCACGTTGTCACCAATGACAAAGTCAGAGGCAGATGGAGTGTCCCCTAAAGAATGATTTTAGGGACTTGGTAGCTAAATTGAGGAAAAGGACCTCCAAGGTAGTATTTTCAGGAATACTGCTGGTACATCGAGCCACACCAGAATGGCAGAGGGAGATCAGGGAAGCAAACAAGTGGCTGAAGAGCTTGTGTAGTAAGGAGGGGTTTGGGTTCCTGAAGAACTGGGCCGACTTCTTAGTGGATCACCAGTACTATAGAAAGGACGGACTGCACCTAAATGAGGAGGGTGCAGATCAGCTGGGAGTAAAGATGGCCAAAAAGTTTTTAAACTAGGCAATGGGGGGAAGGGCCCAGAGGTAGAGATAGTCAGTGCGGAACATATTCCAGAGAGTAGTATTGGGGGCATTAGTGGTAGGTTGACTAAAGCACATAAACCCAAGGTAAGTATAGTAACAAGTCCTAGTTGCAATCTCGGAACGCCCAATAAAAGGATAGTATGCGACCTGGCGGACAAGATGGGTGAACTAGAGATCATGTTGTACAAGGAGGATTTGGATTTGTGGGAATTTTAGAGACATGGTTTAACAGCTCTCATGATTGGCTGGTAACCATTCAAGGGTATACCCTTTATTAGAGGAATAGAGATGGTAAAAAGGGGGAGGGGTATGCCTATACCTAAGGTTCTAGGTGTCGTTCTGGACCCTGAACTTTCCTTCAAGCACCACGTCCAATCACTGTCCAAATCCTGCCGCCTCAACCTCCGCAACATCTCCAAAATACGCCCCTTTCTAACCAATGACACAACAAAGCTCTTAATTTACTCGCTGGTCATCTCTCGTCTCGACTATTGCAACTCCCTTCTCATTGGCTTACCTCTACATAGTTTATCACCTCTTCAATCCATCATGAATGCTGCTGCCAGACTCATCCACCTTACCAATCGCTGTGTCTCTGCTATCCCTCTCTGTCAATCCCTCCACTGGCTTCTGGTCGGCCAAATAATTAGATTCAAAATACTAACAACTACGTACAAAGCCATCCACAATTTAGCACCCAGCTACATCACTAGCCTAGTCTCTAAATACCAACCTACTCGTTCTCTTTGTTCCTCTCAAGACCTTCTGCTCTCTAGCTCCCTCATTACCTCCTCCCATGCTCGCCTCCAGGACTTTTCCAAAGCCTCTCCAATCCTATGGAATGCCTTACCCAATCTGTCCGCTTATCTCCTACTCTATTAGCTTTTAGACGATCCCTGAAAACTCTTCTCTTCAGAGAAGCCTACCCTACTCACACCTAACAACTGTTTCTTAATTTTCTCCATCAGCTCATCCCTCACAGTTATTACCTTTTTTTTTCACTTGACCCCCCCTTCTAGATTGTAAGCTCTAACGAGCAGGGCCCTCTGATTCCTCCTGTATTGATTTGTATTGTAAGTGTACTGTCTGCCCTCATGTTGTAAAGCACTGCGTAAACTGTTGGCGCTATATAAATCCTGTTCATTGTTATTATTATTAATAATATATCACGGATAATGTACAAGTGAATGTGAGAGATGACATCACTAAGAGAGCTAGGGAGGCGGTGGAATCCTTATGGGTAGAGCTCAAAAGGGATGAAGCTAAGGGGAAAATATTACTGGGAGTATGCTATAGGCCCCCTAACCTGAGGGAGGAGGGAGAGACGGATCTCCTATCACAAGGTGGATTAGCAGCAAGGATGGGAAGTGTTATCATAATGGGAGATTTTAATTATCCAGGCATAGACTGGGCAGAGGAAACCAAGCATTTGTCTAAGGCTTGCCAGTTCCTAAATGTCTTGCAGGACAATTTCATGGTTCAGATGGTAGACGCACCAACTAGAAATAAAGCATTACTGGATCTACTGATTACCAACAATACAGACCTGATCACAGATGTGGAAATATGGGGCAATTTAGGAAACAGCAATCACAGATCAATTGGCTTCAGTATAAATCACACAAATAGGAAACATAAGGGGAATACAAAGACACTGAATTTCAAAAGAGCCAACTTCCCTAAACTATGAACCTTGTTAGAAGGCATGAATTGGGATAAAATCTTAGGAACAAAGAACATGGAGGAGAGATGGGTTTGCTTTAAGAGCATATTAAATAAGGGCATTAACCAATGTATCCCATTGGGTAATACATTTAAAAGAGTGAACAAAAGTCCTGGATAGCTTAACTCCAATGAAAAAATGTATATAAAAGCAAAGGAGAAGGCCTTCAAAAAATACAAGGTTGGTTGAGGGATCATCATCAGCATTCAGACTTTATAAAGAATGCAACAAGAAATGTAAGGGTGCAATTAGGGCGGCTAAGATAGAACACGAAAGAACACATAGCGGAGTAGAGCAAAAAAATTCCCAAGAAATTCTTTATGTATGTAAACAGTAAAAAAGGGAGGACAGACCATATTGGCCCCATAAAGAATGAGGAAGGACATCTGGTTATAAAGGATGGGGAGATGGCGAAGGTATGGGAATTTCTTCTTCTCCTCAGTCTTCACGAGGGAATCGGGGGGCTTCAGTAACCAAAACTGCAGTGTTTATCCTTATAACACATCACAGGAAGCACCTCCATGGTTAACAGAGGACAAAATTAAAATTAGACTTGGGAAACTTAACATTAATAAATCACCAGGACCAGATGGCTTGCATCCGAGGGTACTTAGGGAACTCAGTCAAGTAATTGCCAAGCCATTGTTCTTAATTTTTACTGACAGTCTACTGACTGGAATGGTACCGGGTGATTAGAGAAAAGCCAATGTAGCACCAATATTTAAAAAGGGCCCAAAATACACTCCTGGGAATTACAGACCAGTTAGCCTAACATCAATAGTATGCAAGCTCTTGGAGGGGATGATAAGGGTCTATATACAAAATTTTAGTAACGAGAACATTATCATTAGCAATAATCAGCACCAATCTATTAACCTTCTATGAGGAGGTGAGTTGCCATCTAGATAAAGGAAGGCCCGTAGACACAGCATTTGACACAGTTCCCCATAAACGTTTACTGTAAAAAATAAGGTCCATTTGCATGGACCATATGGTGAGTACATGGATTGAAAACTGGCTACAAGGGCAAGTTCAGAGGGTGGTGATAAATGGGGTGTACTCGCAATGGTCAGAGGTGGGTAGTGGGGTCCCCCAGGGTTCTGTGCTGGGACTAAATTTATTTTGTTCATAAATAACCTGGAGGATGGGTTAAACAGTTCAATCTCTGTATTTGCGAATGATACTAAGCTAAGCAGGGCAATCATTTCTCCGCAGGATGTGGAAACCTTGCAAAAAGATCTGAACAAATTAATGGTGTGGGCAACTACATGGCAAATGAGGTTTAATGTAGAAAAATGTAAAATAATGCATTTGGGTGGCAAAAATGAATGAAATCTATACACTGAGGGGAGAACCACTGGGGGAATCTAGGATGGAAAAGGACCTGGGGGTCCTAGTAGATGATAGGCTCAGCAATGGCATGCAATGCCAAGCTGCTGCTAACAAAGCAACGAAGCAAATAGAATATTGGCATACATTAAAAAGGGAATCAACTCCAGAGATAAAACAATAATTCTCCCGCTCTACAAGACTCTGGTCCGGCCACACCTAGAGCATGCTGTCCAGTTCTGGGCACCAGTCCTCAGGAAGGATGTACTGGAAATGGAGTGAGTACAAAGAAGGGCAGCTAAGCTAATAAAGGGTCTGGAGGATATTAGTTATGAGGAAAGGTTGCGAGCACTGAACTTATTCTCTCTGGAGAAGAGACGCTTGAGAGGGGATATGATTTCAATGTATAAATACCGTACCTACCACAATAGGGATAAAACTTTTTTGCTGAAGGGAGTTTAACAAGACACAATGGCCACTCATTAAAATTAGAAGAAAAGAGGTTTAACCCTAAACTACGGAGATGGTTCTTTACTGTAAGAGTGGCAAGGATGTGGAATTCGCTTCCACAGATGGTGGTCTCAGTGGGGAGCATCAATAGTTTAAAAAAACTATTAGATGCAACATACAGGGATATACAATGTAATACTGACATATAATCACATACATAGGTTGGACTTGATGTATTTTTTCAACCTCACCTACTATGTACTATGTATTATGTAACTATGTAACATGGTTGATGATTAAAACAGGTACACCTAAGTATGCAAGCATCTGGGGTAAGGCTGTCCACATAGCCCATCTTTCGCATCAATGTCATCCTTTTCACGAGCGCTTCAAGCCTTGCTTTCAGATCGATCTACTGCGGGATAGTCTTCCCGGTCATGATTGCAGACTGACAGCGGTGACAGACGGCGGTGCGGAGGATGGTCTATGTGGACAGCTTTACCCCAGATGCCTGCATACTTAGATGTGCCCATTTTAATCATCAAGCATGTGAGTTGCTAAATGTTGTATCTTCATTAAATCTAACCATATTGGTACACTTAGAGGCACCTCTTTTACTTGGGCCTGAAAGTAGTTAAATATTAACCCTTTGCTAGTTAAACTTTTCTTCATAACATCATGGACAGCCCTTCTCATTGATGTAACACTGAAGTCATATCAAATCATTACAAATCATTATAAATCTCACAGAAGTAGTGCTGAAGTATTGGTTGATGTCGGGCTTTAAATCGTACTACTTTAGTGTGACCACAGGTATCTATTCAGTTCTACTCGTATAAAAACATTTTGCTCGTCTTGTAAAACACCCGCAGACCAAGTTACTCGCAATCCAAGGTTTTACTGTAATTCCAAAGTTTCCTGTTCTAAAAGCAGATTCAATTTAATCAAATAAATAAAAAATAAAGTTTCACAAAATAATACAGTGGATGAATCACCTCAGTAATGTCTACCCATATATAAGACCTTTGTTCTGGGTGAACTCAACTTTTAATCTATCCATAGATGCATGTATCTTGTTCATTTGTCATGGGCCCATTTTCTTTATAACCATTTATTATATAGGCCACAACGAGCTTCTGTTTTGTGTGTTGGATTGGTATAATAAATAGATCTCTCTATTCTATTTGGAATGTCTACAATTTCATGTAAATAGTGTGTTTGCTTGCAGTATTTTATGATGTACCATGCATAAATATAAATTGTTGAGTGAAGCTTAGGGCTTTCTACATGTGTCAGTGTTAAGAGCTATTGAATTGGAGGCATGGGGATGTTTATTTTTATTTAATATGACAAATCAGCTACTTTGATTTATTAAGTGCTGGCAGGTAGACATAAATTCCTTTTACAACTACTACCAAGAAGTATGCTCTTAGGTAAACAAGCAGATGCAACACAAAACTCAGTCATAAAAATTCTTCATGCACAGCTATATGTTAGTGGCTGTGCTTTCCTTTTTATATTACTCATTTAAATTGCACATAGACTGTCTGCATCAGTATATAAAGTGAGGAAATACAGCTTTAACAATATTAAAGCACAAACAAACAAAAGTTTTCCCAGCACACTTTCCAGCTAGCCTGCCAAATAAATAAATAAATATATAAATATAAAAATAAAATAAATATATATACAGTATCTCACAAAAATTAGTACACCCCTCACATTTTTGTAAATATTTTATTCTATCTTTTCATGTGACAACACTGAAGAAATGACACTTTTCTACAATGTAAAGTAGTGAGTGTACAGCTTGTATAACAGTGTAAATTTGCTCTCCCCTCAAAATAACTCAACACACAGCCATTAATGTCTAAACCGCTGGCAACAAAAGTGAGTACACCCCTAAGTGAAAATGTCCAAATTAGGCCCAATTAGCTATTTTCTCTCCCTGGTATCATGTGGCTCATTAGTGTTACAAGGTCTCAGGTGTGAATGGGGAGCAGGTGTGTTAAATTTGGTGGCCACTGGAAGTTCCACATGGCACCCTATGGCAAAGAACTCTCTGAGGATCTGAAAAAAAGAATTGTTGCTCTACATAAAGATGGCATAGGCTATAAGAAGATTGCCAAGGCCCTGAAACTGAGCTGCAGCATGGTGTCCAAGACCATGCAGTGGTTTAACAGGACAGGTTACACTCAGAATAGGCCTCGCCATGGTCGACCAAAAAAGATGAATGCACATGCTGAGCGTCATATTCAGAGGTTGTCTTTGGGAAATAGATGTATAAATTCTGCCAGCATTGCTGCAAAAGTTGAAGGGGTGGGGGGGGGGTCAGCCTGTCAGTGCTCAGACCATATGCTGCACACTGCATTAAATTCGTCTGCATGGCTGTCATCAAACTGCCAGCAAACTGTTTGCTGAAGACAAGCAGACTAAGGGCATGGATTACTAGAACCATTTCCCGTAGTCTGATGAGACCAAGATAAACTTATTTGGTTCAGATGGTGTCAAGTAGGGATGAGCTGAACACCCCCTGGTTCGGTTCACATCAGAACCTGCGAACGGACCGAAAATTTGCACAAACGTTAGAACCTCATTGACGTCTATTGGACTCGAACGTTTGAAATCAAAAGTGCTCATTTTAAAGGCTAATTTGCATTTTATTGTCCTAAAAAGGGTTTGGGGGCCTGGGTCCTGCCTCAGGGGACATGTATCAATGCAAAAAAACTTTTAAAAACGGACGTTTTTTCGGGAGCAGTGATTTTAATGATGCTTAAAGTTAAAAAAAAGGGAAATATTCCTTTAAATATTGTACCTGGGGGGTGTCTATAGCATGCCTGTAAAGTGGCGCGTGTTTCCCATGCTTAAAACAGTCACTGCACAAAATGCCATTTTTAAAGGAAAAAAGTCATTTAAACTGCTTGCGGCTTTAATGTAATGTCGGGTCCTGGCAATATGGATGAAAATCAGTGAGACAAACGGCATGGGTACCCCCAAGTCCATTACAAGGCTCTTTGGGTCTTGTATGGATATTAAGGGGAACCCCGCACCCAAATTAAAAAAGGAAAGGTGTGGGGCCCCCAGGCCCTATATACTCTGTACAGCAGTATACAGGCGGTGCAAACAAGACAGGGACTGTAGGTTTGTTGTTAAGTAGAATCTGTTTGTAATTCTGAACTGGTACATTTTTAACGTATTTAGCTCCAGCCAAAAAATTTTAAGCTTTTTGGAAAACCTAGGGAAGGGTTATCACCCTTGTGACATTTGTTTTGCTGTCTGTGCTCCTCTTCAGAAGATTTCACCTCACTTTTTGTCCCAATGACAAATGTTTTTTGAAAATTTGGGTTTTTTTGTGAAACAAGGATTGGTGATAAAGCATCAGTGGAAAGAAGAAAAGATTTTCCCATATTAACTCTTACAAGAGAGAATTTCCCTTCCTAGGGGTAGATTTCATCTCACTTTGCAAGTAGGAGTCGTTTGTAAGTTGGATGTTTGAAAGTAGGGGCCTGCACTATATACTCAGCAGAAATTTGGGCCTTAGGTGTTGTTGTGGCCACAACACTGTAAGCCCTCACAGGGCCCTGCTGTGCAATATTAGATCAAGAATTGTAATTACATGCCCCTGTTAAACAGGGGCAGAAAAATTGGGCCTTTGGTGGTGGTGGTACTGCTGGTGCCACAACACTGTACGTCCTCACAGATACTTTTGGTGGGCGCAGAAACGGGCCCTGCTGTGAAATATTAGATCAAGAATTCAAATTACATGTCCCTGTTGAACAGGGGCTGAAAAATTGGGCCTTAGGCACTGGTGCTGGTGCCACAACACTGGAAACCCTCACAGATACTCTAGTTGGAGCGCAAGAACTAGCCCTGCTGCAAAGAATTGCATAAAAAAATTGTACTTACACGCCCCTGTTAAACAGGGGCTGAAAAATTGGGCCTTAGGCACTGGTGGCGGGACTGGCGGCATCCAGAACCAAAAATGTTCTTACAAGCTATCAGCATGATCATTGAGGAGGAAGATGGTAATTACTCAGCATAACAGGATAGTCACTCAGCATCAGCATAGGCAGTCTTTGAAGGGATCTGACATTTCAAAAAAATGTATTCAGTTACATCAGCATCAGGTGCTTGGTAGCTGGTGGTGATCCAAGACTGATTCATTTTTATGAAGGTCAGTTGATCGACCGAGTCGGTGGACAGACGCACCCTGTGATCGGTTACAAAGCCTCCAGCAGCACTGAATGTGCATTCCAAAAGAACGCTGGATGCAGGACAGGCCAGTAGCTCAATTGCATACTGTGCAAGCTCTGGCCAGTGATCCATCCTCTGGACCCAGTAACCCAGAGGATTTTCGGTGGGAAAGGTGTCCAAGTCAGATCTTGCCCCTAGGTATTCCTGCACCATGTAAAACAGACGCTGGCGATGGTTGCTGGAACCGATCATACCTTGGGGCTGCGGACTAAAAAATTGTCTGAACGCATCGGTCAGACAGTCACCTTCTCCACCGCTACTTCTTTGACTGACTAATGCCTCAGCAACACGTTCTCCAAAAACAGGAGTTTGTAACCTCCCAGTCTCTGAGAACGCATTGCACAGACCTTTCTGCAAGGCCTCCCGAAGATGTTTCATCCTCTGCTCCCTCTGCGACGGCAAGATAAGGTCCACAACCTTACCCTTGTAACGTGGATCAAGGAGGGTTGCCAGCCAGTATTGTTTCTTCTCCTTGATACCACAAATACGAGGATCCTTCCACAGGCTTTGCAGTATCAGGGAGGCCATGCAGAGTAGGTTTGCTGAGACATTTGGTCCGGAGTCCTCTGGGTCACTAAGGACGACATGATCTGCAGCCACCTCCTCCCAGCCACGTACAAGTCCATGGGTTTCTTGGGACTGTAAATGATCCCTTAAAGACTGCTGCTGATGCTGAGTGCCAGGCTCCACCTCCATACTGACACAATCCTCCTCCTCCTCCTCTTCCTGTGTGATCAGTGGGTAGGGATGAGCCGAACACCCCCCCTGTTTGGTTCGCACCAGAGCTTGTGAACAGGCAAAAAATTTGTTCGAACATGCGAACACCATTAAAGTCTATGGGACACGAACATGAATAATCAAAGGTGCTAATTTTAAAGGCTTATATGCAAGTTATTGTCATAAAAAGTGTTTGGGGACCTGGCTCCTGCCCCAGGGGACATGGATCAATGCAAAAAAAGTTTTAAAACGGACGTTTTTCGGGAGCAGTGATTTTAATAATGCTTAAACTGAAACAATAAAAGTGTAATATTACTTTAAATGTCGTACCTGGGGGGTGTCTATAGTATGCCTGTAAAGGGGCACATGTTTCCCGTGTTTAGAACAATCTGACAGCAAAATGACATTTCAAAGGAAAAAAAGTCATTTAAAACTACTTGCGGCTATTAATGAATTGCCGGTCCGACAATACACATAACAGTTCAATAATAAAAACGGCATGGGAATTCCCCCGAACCAACATTAAAAAAAAAAAAGACGTGGGGGGTCCCCCTAAATTCCAATTAGAGGCCCTTCAGGTCTGGTATGAATATTAAGGGGAACCCCGGCCAAAATCAAAAAAAGAAATGGCGTGGGGTCCCCCTCAAAATCTATACCAGACCCTTCAGGTCTGCTATGGGTTTTAAGGGGAACCCCACGCCAAAATTAAAAAAAGAATGGCATGGGGTCCCCCCAAAAATCCATACCAGACCCTTATCCAAGGACGCAGGAAAAGAGGGGTGGATGAAAGAGCGCCCCCCCTCCTGAACCATACCAGGCCACATGCTCTCAACATTGGGAGGGTGTTTTGGGGTAGCCCCCCAAAACACCTTGTCCCCATGTTGATGGGGACAAGAGCCTCATCCCCACAACCCTTGCTCCGTGGTTGTGGGGGTCTGCGGGCGGGGGGGCTTATCGGAATCTGGAAGCCCCCTTTAACAAGGGGACCCCCAGATCCCGGCCCTCCCCCTGTGTGAAATGGTAAGGGGGTACCCCTACCATTTCACAAAAAAAGTGTCAAAAATGTTAAAAATGACATAAGACAGTCCTTTTGTTTAAATGCTTCTTCTTTCTTCTATCTTCTATCGTCTATCTTCTATCTTCCTTCGGTTTCTTCGTCCATCTTCTTCTTCTTCTGGTTCTTCTGGTTCTTCCTCCGGTGTTCTCGTCCTGCATCTTCATCCGCGGCGTCTTCTTCCCTTCTTCTCCTCAGGCCGCTCCGCATCCATGATGGCATGGCCTTTAAAATTAGCATTTTTGATTTCTCCCATAGACTTTTAAAGGGTGTTCCGCGGCTTTTGAATTTGCCGCGAACACGCCAAATTGTTCGCTGTTCAACTCGAACTCGAAACTCATCCCTGCGTTAGTGATAGGATCAGGAAAACACCACCAACCTTCTACAGGTAGCTTTAGCTGAATACTGTGCAGAGGTCGCACTACACTAACGTGTAAATAATGTAGCTGCCTGCGGTAGTGATAGGATCAGGAAAACACCACCAACCTTCTACAGGTAGCTTTAGCTGAACACTGTGCAGAGGTCGCACTACACTAACGTGTAAATAATGTAGCTGCCTGCATTAGTGATAAGATCAGGAAAACACCACCAACCTTCTACAGGTAGCTTTAGCTGAACACTGTGCAGAGGTCACACTACACTAACGTGTAAATAATATAGCTGCCTGCGGTAGTGATAAGATCAGGAAAACACCACCAACCTTTTACAGGTAGCTTTAGCTGAACACTGTGCAGAGGTCGCACTACACTAACGTGTAAATAATTTAGCTGCCTGCAGTAGTGATAGGATCAGGAAAACACCACCAACCTTCTACAGGTAGCTTTAGCTGAACACTGTGCAGAGGTCGCACTACACTAACTTGTAGCTTTAGCTGAACACTGTGCACTACACTAACTTGTAGCTTTAGCTGAACACTGTGCACTACACTAACTCGTAGCTTTAGCTGAACAGTGTTCAGAGGACACACTACACTAACTTGTAGCTTTAGCTGAACACTGTGCAGAGGTCGCACTACACTAACTTGTAGCTTTAGCTGAACACTGTGAGGAGGACGCACTACACTAACTTGTAGCTTTAGCTGAACACTGTGCAGAGGTCCCACTACACTAACTTGTAGCTTTAGCTGAACACTGTGCACTACACTAACTTGTAGCTTTAGCTGAACACTGTTCAGAGGACGCACTACACTAACTTGTAGCTTTAGCTGAACAATGTTCAGAGGACGCACTACACTAACTGTAAATAGTGTAGCTGCCTGACTGTGGTACTAATAGGATCAGAAGAACACCAGCAATTTTCTTCAGGGAGCTGGACTGTAACAACACCTGCCTGCCTGTCAGTAGGAAGATAATAACAGGAACGGATCTAGCTAAACTGAATACAGTGTGTGTGTGTATATATATATATATATATATATATACAACACCTAGGATGCATATATATACACAATACACTGTAAGTGCAGCTAACTGACTGACTGTCCTGCCTAATCTATCTAACTTAAATCAAATGACACTGTCTCTCTGTCTCTCAACGCCGGAACACACTACACAGAGCCTTATATAGTGTGGGGTGTGTACTAAACCCCCTGAGCCATAATTGGCCAAAGCCACTGTGGCTTTGGCCAATTACAGCTCTCTCTATAGATGGCGCTGTGATTGGCCAAGCATGCGGGTCATAGTGCATGCTTGGCCAATCATCAGCCAGCAAAGCACTGCGATGCCGCAGTGAATTATGAGCCGTGACGCGCCACACGAATTTGGTGCAAACGGCCCATATCGTTCGCAATTCGGTGAACGGGTTAACAGATGATGTTCGAGTTGAACACGAAGCTCATCCCTAGTGTCAGGTATGTGTGGCAGCAACCAGGTGAGGAGTACAAAGACAAGTGTGTCTTGCCTACAGTCAAGCATGGTGGTGGGAGTGTCATGGTCTGGGGCTGCATGAGTGTTGCCGTCACTGGGGAGCTACAGTTCATTTAGGGAACCATGAATGCCAACATGTACTGTGACGTACTGAAGCATAGCATGATCCCTTCCCTTTGGAGACTGGGACACAGGGCAGTATTCCAACATGATAACGACCCCAAATACACCTCTAAGACGACCCCTGCCTTTCTAAATAAGCTGAGGGTAAAGGTGATGGACTGGCCAAGCATGTCTCCAGACCCAACCCCTTTTAAACATCTGTAGGGCATCCTCAGATGCCACCAGCTCTGTGATGTCATCATGGAGGAGTGGAAGAGGACTCCAGTGGCAACCTGTTAAGCTCTGGTGCACTCCATGCCCAAGAGGGTTAAGGCAGCGCTGGAGAATAATGGTGGCCAAACAAAATATTGACACTTTGTGCCCAATTTGTACATTTTAACTTGTGTACTTGTTCTGTCTCTGGTACAGCTAGCTAAACCTTCTTATCCCAATAACTGTAGATACCATATTTCTTTGATCTCAGTTTTATTACAACAAGCTAGGTGAAACCAAAAATAACAGATATAGACTTCAATAAGTACAATATCACATACAATACAGCAAACATTGCAGAAACAACGATGTACAATACAAGATGTGATAATAAAAACTTACTTTTTAAGTTCTCTAAGGAGTGATGGCGATAGATTGAGAAAGACATGACTTGCTTCCTGCAATGTTTTGAAAAGAATGGTGGCTGGTTCACTTCCTGTTAAGATTCTACCCAGAATTCCCTGCTTGCTGACAACTTCCTTAATTACACATACAATAAACAATTAAACAGAACTGCAGCAATACCAAAAAGGAATGCTAGATAGAGCCTGCACAACACATATGATTGTCTTAAGTAAATTACACATTTTTCAAGTAAATTTAACAACACAGGTACAAATAAGGTACAAATAATCAGCAATACATCTGGTGGACAGAACACTCCCTGCCTGACATCAAGTGATGTCACTAATGCCGCGTACACACGGTCGGACTTTTCGTCTACAAAAGTCCGACAGCCTGTCCGACAGACTTCCGGCGGACTTTCGGCGGACTTGCAGCAGACTTTCTAACGAACGGACTTGCCTACACACGACCACACAAAAGTCCGATGGATTCGTACGTGATGACGTACACCGGACTAAAATAAGGAAGTTCATAGCCAGTAGCCAATAGCTGCCCTAGCATGGGTTTTTGTCCGTCGGACTAGCACACAGACGAGCGGATTTCGGGGTCCGTCGTAGTTACGACGTAAAGATTTGAAGCATGTTTCAAATCTAAAGTCCGTCGGATTTGAGGCTGAAAAAGTCTGCTGAAAGTCCGGAGAAGCCCACACACGATCGGATTACCAGCCAGCTTTAGTCCGTCGGCGTCCGTTGGACTTTTGTAGACGAAAAGTCCGACCGTGTGTACGCGGCATTAGAGTCCTCCATAGAGAGCAACAGAATAAGTTCGGTCACTGGTCTCAAGAATACTTTAACCTCATTCTGTTGAAAGATCTTGACCTCGACCTTACGGACATGATTATCCTTGCTTGGCAGTACTTTGGTGATCAAACCTAAAAGCCACATATTCCTTAGTGCCTGGCAAGCTTTCTTGAGCATCACCAGTTTAGGATTAGGCTTTTCAGTGTGCCATTTTCTCCTTACTTGTAGAGTAGATATATATGTTCCCTCCACCGGTTCCAGAAGGTATTGGCAAGGGTTTGTACTTGTCTTCATTGAAGTTTGTAAAGGTCCTTCTCACAAAACTCTCCAGCCGGAGCACCGGCAAGACTAGTCTTTTGTGCGAGTAACATGGCAGGTGTGAGAACCACTGGATCTTCAGAGTCATTTGAAATTGATGTCAAAGGTCTGGCGTTAATGATAGCTGTAACCTCTGCCATAAATGTCACTAAACATTCGTGAGTAAGCCTTGCAGTTCCTACTTGTAGGAAGATAGAGTCAAGAATTCTGCGGGCTATGCCTATCATCCTCTCCCAAACACCTCCCATGTGAGAAGAGTGAGGTGGGTTGAAGATCCACGTGCAGTCTTGTTCACTCAAGTATCTTTCTACTCTGAGAATGTCCAAGTTAGAAGGAATTTGAAGTTCTTTCACTGCTCCTACAAAGTTAGACCCTCTGTCAGAGCGAATGAGTTTCACTGGGCCTCTGATTGCAATTAGTTCAGCTAGCTCTGTGGTTAATACTGTAGCACAAAGTTCCAGCCTGGGTATGGTGTGTTCGGGAAGTGGTGCAAGTTTTGCTTTCCCCATTACAAACCCTATGTGGCATTGTCCTTTAGTGTGTATGGTTTTCAGGTAAGCTACAGCAGCAGTTGATTTAACAGAAGCATCCGAAAACACACAAAGTCTTTGCATCTGAACGTCTGCAGATGACAGAGGAGCATATGGTCATGGAATTTTAAGGTTGGGTAGAGCTGTTAGTGAGTCCTTCCACTCTAGCCATAGGTTCTTCTTGTTGGTGGGGAGAGGGTGGTCCCAATCTAGCGACTCACAGGTTAAGTCTCTCAGTAGTGCTTTTCCCTGGATGGTGACAGGTGCTGCAAAGCCTAAGGGATCATACAGGCTGTTTATGGTAGACAGGACACCTCTACGGGTAAAGGGTTTTTCTTCTGTGTTTACTTGGAAAGTGGAAAAAAGGGGGAGAGAAAATGCGCTTAAGTGAAGTGTATAGAAATAAAATAGATGAGCTGCAATTCCTCTATGCAACATAAACACAGTGGAAAAAAGTTTGGAAAAAAACGGAATCGCGCTAGAAGGGACTCGTGACCGTGCGTATAATCACCAATCCACAATATTCTTGAAAGGTGCAAATAAACAATTTAAGCACAAAATATAAAAAATATTAATAAAGTGACAGTCCATCAAATGTACATTGCTTAATGTGAAATAATGACAAAATTAGACAAAAGTCCATGTGCATATAGTGAATATATATCACCCATGTGATAGAAAAAAGTCCATATGAACTATGATTCCTGCCAAGAATAGACAAGAGTGCTTGATCCACCACTGTAGGTAAACAATGGCCGCTTACCAGAAACTCATGATCCCCCACTACAGAGGATCAGAGAGCGCAGCTGAGGCTCTTTGTCCAGGCAGCTTTAATTGACTGCAGCAGACTAGGTGCAAGCAAGCTCTCCTGGGACACAAAGAAAGCTCTCTGGCCTGCCCTGATGCTTGTTGGAATTCCTTCACTACGGTATCAAGGTCTCTGATGTGCCATCATACTCCAAGGCTTCTGGTTTTATGGTTGTGATCCAGATTATCATCCTTCTAAACAGCTCTCTCTGATCCTTTGTAGCGGGGGATCATGAGTTTCTGGTAAGCGGCCATTGTTTACCTACGGTGGTGGATCAAGCACTCTTGTCTATTCTTGGCAGGAATCAAGTTCATATGGACTTTTTTCTATCACATGGGTGATATATATTCACTATATGCACATGGACTTTTGTGTAATTTTGTCATTATTTCACATTAAGCAATGTACATTTGATGGACTGTCACTTTATTAATATTTTTTATATTTTGTGCTTAAATTGTTTTTTTACTTTGAAAGTAAACGTGTCAGATCTTAAGTCCCAAAGCAAACCAAGGCTGCGTTGCATGGGAAGTGAGTCTGTGCATAGATCTAAGTCCTTTAACTCGTTAGAATGATCTTGGACAGGAAAGGCTTCTAAAACTTCTCTACTGTTGGAAGCAATCTTGTGGAGTCTTAAGTTGGAACATGCAAGCATTGCCTGAGTTCTTTTGAGGAGACTGATTGCGGCTTCATTTGTGGGTAGTGATTTCAAGCAATCATCTACATAGAAATCCTTGTCCACAAACTGTCTGACATCTGACCCATACTCTAACTCTCCCACTCTAGCAGAGTGTCTGAGGCCATATATAGCAACTGCAGGGGAAGGACTGTTGCCAAATATGTGCGCCCTCATGCGGTATTCTGTGATGTCTCAAAAGGGGTTGTTGTCCCTGAACCAGAGAAACCTCAGAAAGTTTCAGTGTTCTTCTTTAACAAGAAAGCAATAGAACATTTGTTGTATGTCTGCCATAAATGCGACTGAATCTGTGCGAAAGCAAAGAAGTACTCCTAATAGTCTGTTGTTAAGGTCAGGGCCAGAGAAAAGGACACCATTTAGAGAAACACCCTCATGTTTGGCGCTGGAGTCGAACACCACTCTAATCTGTCCTGGCTTCTTAGGGTGATAGACCCCAAATATAGGTAAGTACCAGCATTCCTCTGAGTCTTTGAAGTTTGGGGCTATCTCAGCATGACCATTCTGGAATATTTTCTCCGTGAAGGAAAGGAAATGTTCTTTCATCTCTGGTTTCCTTTGAAGATTGTGTCTTAGGGAAGTGAGACGTTTATATGCTAGTTCTCTATTGTTAGGCAAACGTCGTCTTTGTGGTCTAAAGGGAAGAGGTGCAACCCAGCTATTAGTCCCGTCTTTCTCCATACTCCTTTCCATAACTTCTAGGAAGAGCCTATCCTCAATGGACATTGCTACCTGGTTGTCTTCCTTTGTTCTCCTGAACACTGTGCTTCCTAAGTCGCTTTGATCGTTGTCATAGGTATTGCTGTCACAGAGGGGACTTAGGAAGGGAAGAGGTACAGGGTTGTTGTGTGGTAGCTCCTTTATGAGGATGTGATTTTGACAGGGTTGGAAAAGAGAAGGACGACCATTCTCGAGGGTACTAGTGAGCAGGTTATTAACAGATGCAGGTTTGTATGCACCTCCCAGGCAAACATCACCTATAATGACCCACCCGAGATCCATTTTTTGGGCATATGGGGCATTTTTAGGACCATTGATCAGTTTTCTTACTTTGTGGACTTGCAAGATATCCCTCCCTAGGAGTAAGATTATCTGAGCCTGATCATCTAGTTCTGGTATGAGATGTGCTATATGATTCAAGTGAGTCTGGTGAGCTGCTGCGTCTGGTGTGGGAATCTCTGATCTCTTATCTGGCATCTGGTTGCACTCTATTATGGTCAGTAAAGGTAGGCATGTCTTACCATGCATAGATTCAATTTGTAGGCCGTCAGCTCTTCTCCCCGCCGTTTCCACTGTACCTGCACAAGTCTTAAGGGAGTAAGGACTGCTGGGGCCTTTAAGGTTTAGAATGTCAAAAAACATAGATCTAGCTAGTGATTTGTTACTCTGATCATCCAAGATGACGTAGAGCTTGACTGCTTTGTCTCTGCGTCCTTTTGGGTAAACTCTCACAAGACAGATTTTAGAGCAGGACCTGCCACCTGTACTTCCTTTGCAAACTTCAGTACACTGTGAAGTGATTGCTATGGCATCTGTACTAGAGTCTTTGGTCTCCCCGTCTTGCTCCTTGTCCCTATGAACAGGTGGAAAGATTCTTGGAGTAGGCCTTGGGTGTAGAGCCGTGTTGTGCTCTGTGCTGTCACATTCTGTACATTTGACACTAACCTTACAATCCTTGGCGAAATGTGTGGACGAAGAGCAGCACTTGTAACAGATGTTGTCCTCTTTGAGGAAAGCTTTGCGATCCTGGATGGTCTTTGTCCTGAAAGCTCTGCATTTCAGAAGAGGATGTGGCATCTTATGTAGAGGGCAGAACTTAGTAGGGTCGCTGTCTTGATCCTCTGGCTGAGATTCTGCAAATCTGTGGGAAGAAATGTTAGTTTTGTGCACCGCTACTGGAGCTCTGAGTTGTTTAGGGCCAGAAGAAGTGGTATATCACATTGGAAAAATTAAGCTGGGGTCATCTTTCATTCCTGGTTGTCTGTCTAACTCACTAAAGGGTGGAAAAGGCACATTGTGTTTTCGTTTGTAGTTACAGCCATGAGTAATCCATCTTTCGTGTAACTCATAAGGAAGTTTTTGTTCTAAGGAGTTAATACCTCTAGCAGAGTCAAGATAAGAAAGGCCAGGTAAGTCCCCTTCTGCTTTAGCCACTTGTAACTCCATGCACAGGTCACTGAATTCTCTGAGTCTTTGGTAACCTCTGCTAGGTATTATTGGGAAGTCTTCTATTCTTTTAAACAGTGTACTCTCTATAGCTTCTGGTGAGCCATAACATCTATCCAGTTTGTTCCAGATGTTTGCAAGGCCTATCTCAGGGTGGTTTATGTTAATGTCTCTGATCCTTTTGGCATGTTCAACAGAATCATCGCCAAGCCACTTTACAAGGAGGTCTATCTGGTCCCTGCAAGAAAGATCTAGACCTTGAATGGCACTCTGGAAAGAGGATTGCCACGCCCTATAGTGTTGAGGGCGATCACTGAATTTGACAAGTCTTTGGGTAACTAACTCTCTTTTGGCCAGGAACTTGGCAAAGTCTACAGTAGCCTGATTGGCATTGGGGTAGGCTGCTGGTGTATTGTGGTGCGGTGTAAAGGCATACCTGGTAAAAGTTTCTTCTTTAGGCGCCCTGGATTCAAACTTGCTTAAGGTTGGCAGTTCGTACTGGCTCGTTGCATACACCTTTGGAGTGAAGACTGGTGTTTGATGCTTGTATGAAGGCTGAGTACCTTGTGGAGTAGAAGGTTTGGTTGGAACTGGAAAGTCTAAAACTCTGTCAGATTTTTCTTGCTTGTAGCACTGGGGTCCCAGGTCGTCTTGTTGCTGCTTTATTTGATGTGACTCACTGACGTCATATTTAATTTCTTGTTGTGGGATGCTACTTGGGTCAGAGTGTTGGTAGACATAATCTGACGTGCATTGCAAAGAATCTTGTTGGTCCTCTTGTAGACCCGGTATGCTGATGCCTACTCTTGGCTCATCGTAGACAGCTGCTTCTAAAGCTTCTGCAATGGCGGTGACAGCGTCTCTTTTTACTGCCAGTTTCTCCATGTTAGCTTCTAAGATAGCTTGCTGCAATTTCAGAGATGCTTCCTGCTGGGCATCTACGAAAGAATACGCCTTCTTCCAGGCGTATTCTTTCCATCACTCTCTCTTGTTGCATGCGTACTCTTTCTTGCTCCAAGCGTACTCTTTCCTTCTCTCTATCTTGCTCCCGTCTTTCCTTCTCTGCATCAAGGCGGGCCTTTTCTTTTTTCATCTGCAACTCTTGGTCTGCGAATGCGGCCCTGGCTCTTGCTGCTTCAGCTTTTGAATGGGCGATAGCTGTTGCATTTGCGACAGATGACTTAGATGAATTGCTCGTGAATGTGTTTTGTAAGAAGATGCCCCACTGTGAGACATGGCTGCGGGAAGAAGCTGTCTTGCTGTATAGAGACCATTCTAGTGTCGTTGCTGCTTGACAGAGCGCGTCTCTGTGTAGCGTAGCCGCTTGCTTTGCCTGCTGCAGGCCTGTTTCTTTAAGGCTTCTGACTGTATGGATACTGCGTAGCCCCGGGCTGTACAGGCTTCCGAAGTCAGCTTATCTTCCTTCACAGGTCAGCTTAAAAGTTTCACTGTTCTGTCCCTGGGACAGCTAGCTAAATCTTTTTATCCCAATAACTGTAGATACCATATTTCTTTGATCTCAGTTTTATTAGAACAAGCCAGGTGAAACTACAAGTAACAGAAATAGACTTCAATAAGTACAATATCACATACAATACAGCATACATTGCAGAAACAACGATGTACAATACAAGATGTGATAGTAAAAACTTACTTTTTAACTTCTCTAAGGAGTGATGGCGATAGATTGAGAAAGACATGACTTGCTTCCTGCAATGTGTTGAAAAGAATGGTGGCTGGTTCACTTCCTGTTAAGATTCTACCCAGAATTCCCTGCTTGCTGACAACTTCCTTAATTTCACATACAATAAACAATTAAACAGAACTGCAGCAATACCAAAAAGGAACGCTAGATGGAGCCTGCACACCACATATTATTGTCTTAAGTAAATTACACATTTTGCATGTAAATTTAACAACACAGGTACAAATAAGGTACAAATAATCAGCAAGACATCTGATGGACAGAACAGTACTCACTTTTTTTGCCAGCGGTTTAGACATAAATGGCTGTGTGTTTAGTTATTTTGAGGGGATGGGAATTTTACACTGTTATACAAGCTGTACACGCACTACTTTACATTGTAGCAAAGTGTTATTTGTAATAATGTAATAAATATTTACAAAAATGTGAGGGGTGTACTCAGTTTTGTGAGATACTCTATACAGTGCCTTGAAAAAGTATTCATACCCCTTGAAATTTCCCACATTTTGTCATGTTATAACCAAACACATACATGTATTTTATTGGGATTTTATGTGATAGACCAACACAAAGTGGCACATATTTGTGAACCGGAAGTAAAATGATAAATGGTTTTCCAAATGTTTTACAAATAATTATGTGAAAGGTGTGGTGTGCATTTGTATTCAGTCCCCTTTACTCTGATACCCCTAACTAAAATCCAGTGCAACCAATTGTCTTCAGAAGTCACCTAATTAGTAAATAGAGTCCGCCTATGTGTAATTTAATCTCAGTATAAATACAGCTGTTCTGTGAAGCCCTCAGAGGTTTGTTAGAGAACCTTAATGAACAAACAGCATCATAAAAGCCAAGGAACAAACCAGACAGGTCAGGTATGCCGAAAATGCCGAAACGCGTCAACGTAGCCTGTACCTGTGTACCCATGTAACCCAATAAAGGACTTTTATTCAAGAGCATTTGAGTCGCCAGCCCTTTTCTGATTCAAGCACAGGTCAGGGATAAAGTTGTGGAGAAGTTTAAAGCAGGGTTAGGTTATAAAAAAATATCCCAAGCATTGAACATCTCAAAGAGCTGTTCAATCCACCATCCGAAAATGGAAAAAGTAAGGAACAGCTGCAAACCTACCAAGACATGTCCATCCACCTAAACTGACAGGCCGGGCAAGGAGAGCATTAATCAAAGAAGCAGCCAAGACGCCCATTGTAACTCTGGGGGAGCTGCAGAGATACACAGCTCAGGTGGGAGAATCTGTCCACAGAACAACTATTAGTCATGCACTCCACAAATCTGGCCTTTATGGAAGAGTAGCAAGAAGAAAGCTATAAGTCTCATTTTCAGTTTGCAAGAAACCATGTGGGGGACAGCAAACATGTGGAAGAAGGTGCTCTGGTCAGATGAGACCAAAATTAAACTTTTTGGCCTAAAAGCGAAACGATTTGTGTGGCGGAAAACTAACACTGCACATCACCCTGAATACACCATCAAAACATGGTGGTGGCAGCATCATGTTGTGGGGATGCTTTTCTTCAGAAGGGACAGGGAAGCTGGTCTAAGTTGATGGGAAGATGGATGGAGCCAAATACAAGGCAATCTTAGAAGAAAACCTGTTATACCGCATACACACGACCGGTTTTCCCGTCGGAATAAACTCTGAAGGTTTTTCTGACGGAGTTCCAACGGAATTCCGCTGAAACTGTCTTGCGTACACACGATCACACCAAAGTCCGATCGTCAAGAACGCGGTGATGTACAGCACGTACGACGGGACTAGAAAAAGGAAGTTCAAGAGCCAGTAGCCAATACTTTCTAGGTCCGTCAGAATTTTTCGAAAAAAAAGTCAGATGAGGCATACACACGATCAGAATATACGATAAAAGCTTCCGTTGGACTTTTTCTGTCAGACATTCCGCTCGTGTGTACGCAGCATTAGAGTCTGCAAAAGACTTGAGACTGGAGCGGAGGTTTACCTTCCAGCAGGACAAGAACCCTAAACATACAGCCAGAGCTAAAATGAAATGGTTTATATCAAAGCATATTCATGTTTTTGAATGGCCCAGTCAAAGTCCAGACCTAAATTCAATTGAGAATCTTTGGCAAGACTTGAAAATTGCTGTTCCCAGATGCTCTCTATCTAATCTGACAGAGCTTGAGCTATTTTGCAAAGAAGAATGGGCAAAAATGTCACTCTCTAGATGTGCAAAGCTGGTAGAGACATACACAAAAAGACTTGCAGCTGTAATTACAGCGAAAGGTGGTTCTACAAAGTATTGACTCAGGGAGGCTAAATACAAATGCACGCCACACTTTTCACATATATATTTGTAGAAAATGTTGAAAACCATTTATCATTTTTCTTCCACTTCACAATTATGTGCCACTTTGTGTTGGTGTATCACATAAAATCCCAATAAAATACATTTACGTTTTTGTTTGTAACATGACAAAATATGGAAAATTGCAAGGGTTTTGAATACTTTTTCAAGGCACTGTATATATGTCTAACAATTTGTGGTAAATTGTTTTAGTTGCACACTTTTGCAAATATATGTGGAAGCTGCACTACCTCTCATGACCCCTCTCTAAAGTGTGGTCTTATCTCCTATATTTAAGAGTCTCCTTATTGGAGCATTAAATATATAGCAGTGAATAAATTAAGGACAGGTATGCCTGGAGGGAGCTCATATCTCCTTTAAGATGCAGGGACACATTAGAAGCCCAGCAGAATACAATGGCAGCTGAAGGCATTCAATGTATCCCCAAGCCAACCACCCCAATTTAGAACTAGCCTTTGAAGGAAGGTGCAGCTAGAAGGGCTTTGCACAGCACAAACAATCAACAGTTTTCCCAGCACACTTACTAGCTAGCCTTACCCCCCCCCCCCCCCCCCAAAAAAAAAGAAACAAAACAAAATGGCATTGTCTAACAATTTTAAACAAAATGAGACTGTATAACAATTTTTTCAGAGGCTTTAGTTGCACACATTTGCAAATATACAGTATGTGGAAGCCACACTGCTTTATCGAGGCTCCTCTGTAAAAAGTGGTTCTAACTCTTATGCCTAGTAACAACAGGCTGAATGTCCAGAGACATTGGCTAGTCCAATAAAAACCAGCTGACATTCGGCCCGTGTGTATGTCAGCCGGTCCAACAGAAGCCGCCTTCTGTCGGATGAGCATGCTGGAAAACCAGTAGCTGACTGGCTCCTGATCAGCACTCTCAGCCAATGGCAGGGGCTGCCCCCCTGTCAGAACACAACAGCTCAGTGGGGAATATTTCTGTGCTAACATTGGATCATTAGTACAGTGGCTCTGACCAGTGCTGTCAGTTTTTTTTTTTGTTCAACCCAAAAGAATCTATTAGTGTGTAGCAGGCTTTATTTGTGAAAGTCTCTAAGTTGGAGCATATAGAGCAATGGATAAATTAAGGGCCAATATGCCTGGAGGCAGGCCATTTCTCCTAATCATATTAAACCAAGCCCAACTGCACAGTGCACACTATGAATTAGGACACTGCCTAAACAAACTTACAGCTTAAAAAAGAAAATTCTATTTTTTAAATATGTTTTCTATTTTTAAGTATGTATTCTTAACTCAAAAATTCTGTATATTCTGTGGTCTGACTACTGTAAGACCCCTTTCACGCTGAGGTGGTTTTCAGGCGTTTTAGCGCTAGAAATAATGCCTGTAAAGTGCCTGCCAACTGCCTCTCATCTATTTCAGTGTGACTTTTCACACTGGGGCGGTGCGTTTGCGGGACGTTAGGTAAAGTCCTGCAAGCAGCATCTTTGGGGCGGTTTGGGAGCGCTGTATTTAGCGCTCCCAAAACACTATGCCCATTGAAATGAATGGGCAGTGCTTCCAAAATGCCTGAGAAGTGCTTTGGAAGCACCGCAACACAGGTGCTTTTAACCCCTTCTTTGGGTTTAAGAGCGTGCTGCTAGTAAAAAAGCACCGCTTAAACAGCACTAAAGCGCCACTAAAATGAGCGGCATTTTAGCGCTAATGCAGCTGTGGCCCTAGTATGAAAGGGGTCATGAAGGGTAGCTACGTTCATTCTCCCTGGTCCCGGTGTATGTAGGAATATAGCTACCCTCTCTTGTTCACTCCTGAGAGGGATTACGAACTATGGACTGTGTGATTTATAGTGTGCATAAAGCAGTGCACATAATTGCAGCTAATATTTACTGCTCATTCCAAACAAATAGAAGTGAGAGGGAAAGGATAGGTTTAGGAGCTTATGGGGGATGCTATAAGGAGGTAGAAAAACACAGTAAAAAACAATTTCATGAAAATAAACAGTGGATGATTTTTTTGGAGAATAACAATATTGTTCAGTGCCACGTTACGTGTATAAATTCTTTTTATTCATTTATAAAGTATCCATAACAATACAACACAATCAGAAACCCAAGCAACCTTCATAAAAATAAGCAAAAGAAAAAACCCAATAGAAAACCATATGGGTTTTATAGACATCAAAAAAAAAAAAGATTGTAGTTACAAATATATACTAAAAGGTGTATCCCCTAAGAGCTTATCCGTATGTAAAGCTTATATCATATTTCTTCCCCAAGAAAGGAGGCAGGTGACATGTAAGAGGTGGAAGCATCCCTCTTCTAAGTACTAATACTCTTATGTGGGGTACACACTATAAGAAAACCGGGCGAACGATTGTCTGATTTTCCTCATTTTTTCACAGCAAAACAAATCGATGAACGAAAATTTGTATGAAAATTCTCGTACGACAAAGGCTTTTTTTTTGTTTATTGTTTCTGATCATGCGCAGTCTTTCTTTTCTGATTTTTCTTGGATGAAGATCATACAAAAACGTTGAAGAAAAATCGCTCATTCTGTTCCCATACGAGAACATTTTTGGAGTTTTTCCCTTCGGGAATTTTCATACAAAAAGTCGGAATCAGCTGTTGAAAGTTGTGTACACACTATACGAAAATCATACGAAAGTTCCTCGAATGAAAATGTTTGCCTGATTTTCTTTTAAAATATTTTTTCAAGGTTTAACAAAGGTCATAAAATAATATCATTTGTGGTAATACAATGCAATGAAATAATGAATTAATAGTAAAGCTTCTCTGGAGAAGAGTATGAAACAAGAGATAAAGTAAAGAGCATTCAATGATGCAATACTTTATTTAACATATGTATCTAAGGCTGTGATTTCAGCTATCAGTAACAGCAAACATAGCAATTAAAGATTGAAAGATAAGGTAGTGTAAAAAAGAACTATGTCAGAGTTTGAATGAGGTTAAGATATGTTTGAAATGGTGGGTCGAAAATGGTACGGGATAGTTAGTAGGAGTAAATAGACTTTTCCAGGGCCAAGTTCCTGCAATAGGGCATGGCATTATCTGGAGATAAAGCAATATTCCTGACTATCCCGAATGACCCTTACTTTAACAGGATAAACTAGTTTATAAAGGAGGAGTAAATTAAACGAGTATAGAGGTACGGGAATGAGAGAGTGGGAAGTGAGGAATATTTCCAGAGGGGATCTCTAGTCTAGATAGTGAAATCTGAATTGAGCAACATGGTGAGTTATAAGTCATATGTCCTCAGGGAAGTTCGCCTGATTTTCTTATAGTATGTATCAGCCTTTAATCTAGAGGATGCCAGATTATCCTGCCTAATCCCTGTTCCCCGTGCCCCACACCCCCACTTCTCCCCATCCAGCTCCCCTGGCCACCCCTCTCTTTGTGTGTTGGCGAAGCAAAGCAAAAAAATAAAGAAAAAAAAGTGCCAATTTAAGTCTTGTGATTTTTATCCTGCAACTACATTTTTATAAGGAGTGAATATGGAACATATTAGAGCCCTGCCAGAAAAGAATGTTTGCTACAAGTTGTCCTTGAAGGCATGGCCTCACCCCTTGCCTGATACCTACCTTTGCCCCCCCACCCCAGCAATCTTTACTGTGGAACTCTGCTACTGAAGAGCCTTGCTTCAGAAAGGGCCCTCACCAGGCTTCCCTTATCCTGTGTATGTATGCTGCATCCCTATTCACTCCTGTGGGGAGAACTACATTCCGCAGGGGCACTGGAGGCCACCATGTGCAAAGCTTCTCATTGGAATAAATGGCACCATGGTATGATGTGCCAGATGAAGAAGTCTCAGGGAATATGCTTTCTGAAGAATGCCTGTGAGGCTTTTGGCAGGGCTGCACAGTGAAGATTGTTGGAGCGAGGACAGGGGTAATTATCAGGCCAGGTGGGCTTCACTCAGGGGGTTGGGCTATGTCTTAAAAGACAACTTGTTCCAAAAGTACAGTTGTCCTTTAAGAGTATTTTATCTCTCCAGTGCATGGAGATTTTTTGCCAGGATTTGCAAGCTATAAACACTATATATAAAGAAACGTGATTTTGCGCTAACCATACAAATAAAAAAATTTTGTGCTGCTGCTCGTGTTAGTCCATAAATACAAAAGACCCAAAAAATGAATAGTAAATAGTGTAACCAGCGCGCATCATATCTTAGTGTGTATTAAATATAAGTGATCCCGATAGTTATGACTACTATTGGTATACCACACTTAAAGCCATTTCAATACGGCCAAAACTCATGAAAAACGTTATTACTATAGACATATAAAAAAATTGTGAAATTAACTTATTTTCCTATGTTAGGAACATTTAAATACTATAATCACACCACGTGTTCAACAGTAAAAAAAAAAAACATGTGTTATTAATTACAATGTTTCTTATGAAAATCAGTCCGCAACAATGTACACCATACATATCCAAATTAGTGCTAAAAATGTTTATCAGTGGGACACTTATTACCCTTGAACATCTTAGATGTAGAAACACTGATCAGTCTTTGATGGAAATATGCTAGGTTAATGTTAGCACCAATCTTCTTTATAGAAAGAGACACACCGATATTCCTCCTTTTCACAAATATGGTAAAAAAGGCCGCTTACTGGATCAGATGGATCTCAGGTTAGTGAGATCAGATGAGCATGTTGCATTAGCCTGCCGGCCTTAGATTATCACCTGGGCGTTTTCCTGGGAGATTTCCTCAGCCACTATGCTCCAATTCACAGGCAGATCTGGGCGTTTTCCTGGGAGATTTCCTCAGCCACTGCGCTCCCATACACAGGCAGATCTATCCTCACTGATACAATGTATCCGGTTACAAAATATTAGTTCATCCATACAGAAGATACACCTCAGTGGGAATAAAACGAAAAGGGCTCCATAGTGCAAATGTGTTTTATAGATTTATTCAAAATCTCTTTCACAGTCACTTTAAAACAATTCTTTCCACTGCAAATGTTCACAGTAACACTCCACTGCACATCAGGAACTACAAATCAAAAAAACTCCCAAGTATACACCAAACGGAACTCAGATAAAAAATGGGAACCAGATAAAAATTAGCTAAAAATCAGCATACATGCAGAGCGGGAGCAAACCGGCTAACTGCATGGAGAAAGACCAGACAAACGTGATGGCGTCACAGCCTCTAGCTCAAGTCTCCGTTCCCAGTGGAAGCCTGTTTAGGGGAAACGCGTCGGGTGGAGCTAGAGGCTGTGACGCCATCATGTTTGTCTGGTCTTTCTCCATGCAGTTAGCCGGTTTGCTCCCGCTCTGCATGTATGCTGATTTTTAGCTAAGTTTTATCTGGTTCCCATTTTTTATCTGAGTTCCGTTTGGTGCATACTTGGGAGTTTTTTTGATTTGTAGTTCCTGATGTGCAGTGGAGTGTTGCTGTGAACATTTGCAGTGGAAAGAATTGTTTTAAAGTGACTGTGAAAGAGATTTTGAATAAATCTATAAAACACATTTGCACTATGGAGCCCTTTTCGTTTTATTCCCACTGAGGTGTATCTTCTGTATGGATGAACTAATATTTTGAAACCGGATACATTGTATCAGTGAGGATAGATCTGCCTGTGTATGGGAGCACAGTGGCTGAGGAAATCTCGCAGGAAAACGCCCAGATCTGCCTGTGAATTGGAGCATAGTGGCTGAGGAAATCTCCCAGGAAAACGCCCAGGTGATAATCTAAGGCCGGCAGGCTAATGCAACATGCTCATCTGATCTCACTAACCTGAGATCCATCTGATCCAGTAAGCGGCCTTTTTTACCATATTTGTGAAAAAGAGGAATATCGGTGTGTCTCTTTCTATAAAGAAGATTGGTGCTAACATTAACCTAGCATATTTCCATCAAAGACTGATCAGTGTTTCTACATCTAAGATGTTCAAGGGTAATAAGTGTCCCACTGATAAACATTTTTAGCACTAATTTGGATATGTATGGTGTTCACCACATTGTTGCGAATTGATAGTCACAAGTAACATTGTTACTAGCAACACATGTTTCAGGGTGCTCACTACATTGTTGCGGACTGATTTTCATAAGAAACATTGTAATTAATAACACATGTTTTGTTTTACTGTTGAACACGTGGTGTGATTATAGGATTTAAATGTTCCTAACATAGGAAAATAAATTAATTTCACAATTTTTTTATATGTCTATAGTAATAACGTTTTTCATGAGTTTTGGCCGTATTGAAATGGCTTTAAATGTGGTATACCAATAGTAGTCATGACTATCGGGATCACTTATATTTAATACCCAGTAAGAGATGATGCGCGCTGGTTACACTATTTACTAAGCTATAAACACTGCCTGGGCAGGTTTATTGTAATATCATTCTATAGCAGTTCAATGCTGCCCTCTCTCTAGGTCTGCCTTACCAAAGATAGATAAACTGTAGTGATATGAACATCCTCTCTCAGCCATGACTGGATGTTTGAAGCATACACAGACTCATTTCACTGTACTTCACTATAACATGTTTAGGACTGATTGGTAGCGAATGATGCAGAATGTAACCTGATGACTCACAGGTGTGGAATTTTGTGGACACGCTGTAAAACAAGCAACAAAATAGTAAAATGTGAATTTTTTTACAATGTTAACATACAGACAAAAAAATGAAACGCAATAACAAACCAACTTTATTTTTCATCATTTTAGGTTACACAGTTGTACTATAACATCTCTGGCCGCTTATGTTCCTCTCTTCCTCCTCACATATTTGCCTGTTCGGAGAGAGCTTACCATATGGTTTTCCAAGAGAAGAGACCGCAGTGCTTTATCTTAAGGTACCGTCTGCTTGGTATTAGCATATTTAATTTCTGTGTGCACTGAAAGGGATTGTATTGGACATTGTGCATTCATTACCACCATGCCTTGTTAGAGCAGAATGATAACAGAAAAGGTAAGAAAGAAAGGTGGGTGATTTGCTTGCTATTGCTGTAATTCAGAATAATAAGAAATGTTTGTACTGTTGTAGCTTGTCAATACATACATTTTATTTTTATAGTTTACAATACTAGCTTGACACTTAGAATATCATAAAATTACTCTGGCAAAGCAATTCCAGATTGGGCTCAGAAATTAGGTGCGTGAAGTGTTTTGTTGATGAACTCTTTGTGTTGCTTCTGCATAATTAAGTGAACATTATGGAACTGCCTTTATAAAGGTGATTATAGCTGGCCATATGTTTAGATGCTCCTTCATAAAGACACCTATTTGCATAAACTCTCAAATTGTGAGTGTACCAGGCACTTTGATTTCACGTAAATTTCTGAACTGTTAAAGGGGAGCAAAGAAAAAAACATCTATTCCAGCTCCTATGCAAGGTATTCAGAGATTACATCTTGTAGTCTTTGGTACTTTTCCCACCTATTGTCTAACATTGTAGATATCATTTATAAAACATCCATATAGAGCACAGCATTTGAAAGAAGGTCTTTTCCCTATCTTTCAAAATTTTTTTCCCCCCTCTCATTTAACACGCATTAAGTCAACAATGTATACAGAGTACAATATATATATTTTTTTTTAGGGTATGGGGGAGGGGGTGTAGAGGGAGCCATCCCTGTTGTTGGCGTGTATATATAAACCAGGATATTGAATACTGTCCTCTGTCTTGGGAAGATGAGCCATGTAAATATTTATTGTAATAAGAGAAAAATGTTTAATAAAGAATGAGTTATAAAACATCCTATGTGTATGGGTCCTCTAATGTGTATATAAACCCAAAGACAAAAATGTAATATATTGCAGCTTCCCAGTTCTTAGATATGGTGGCTACATTAGTTTTCTTTTTTCATGCTGTTTTCCTTTTTGCCCTGTGATTCTTCCAAATATCCCTCTCAGCCTTGGGATGACAGCCCTAATTTACTGTACAGTATCTCTTAGAACAAGAAGTGTTCTAATACTGCAGATCATCTCCCCCACTTAGCTGCTATATAATAAGGGGGGTGGGAGTTGTGTTGTCTATAGAGAAAGCTGGGAACAAAGCTAACAGATAACAGTGCAGCAGAGGTAGAGAGTACAGGAAGCTGTCAACTCAATAGCTGGATCATTGGGTATTTTTCTGCATTGATTAAACAGATACAAATAATTTATTTTCAGCTGTATGTTTAACAGACCAAGGAGAGCAAAAAATACATATTTTTTGTCCGAGCTTACTTTAGGAGTGCACATGTGCAAATGTAAAAGTTTGAACAATATATTTCTCCTTTAATTTGCTTACATCTTTATCACATTGTTATATAAAATTCTAATACATTTATAAAACATCATTGGTCAATTATTTATTAACTCTTCCACTATTTTACATGTTAATTAGTAACCACACACAATGCTAAAAGTTTCCCTGTTGGGTGGGATTGGGAATTCTACAGTACACACCACATTGGCACTTACTTTATCAGCTTTCATAAAGACTTCAGCCGCCAATGAAGGTATCACATTGTAATGCCGGTCACTGCCATTCAGACCAAATTCTAATTTTTGGCAGAAAACAGAAGACAGACTTTTGGTATCTCAATTTGAATACGAAAAAAAGAAAACCAATTTACTGCATACTACAAAATAGGATTAGGAGATAACAAAGAGGGATGGGAGGGAGGAGTGTAGTACTGCTTTAATAGGTCGGTGCACTGTATAAAATGTTCTGCCAGGAGATTAGTTCTTCCTTGTTCTCTTGAGGGGCCTCATGCAATTTTTATACTTTTCTCTACAATTCCCCATATAATTGCTGAGATAGCGTGCCATTCATCCCCTGCTATACTAATATCTTATACATATTTACACTCAATTTTATAGTCAAACTGCTTTCTCACTATTTATTCAGAATGCACTTTAGATTGTATTTACTCAGCTGTCATTGGCTTCATCAGTGTAACATCCTCTAGAGATTTGTGTGTTTTCCATGTACCAGACTGAATATTGCAGGCAAAATTTAAAAATACAGTAAACCGAATGTGTATTATTGGTATTATAATTATTAGCATTAACAATTTACTTCGGGCAGTGTACAATGTATCTGATAGAAACAAGAATAATACATGTAATGCAAATGTGTTTCAAACAATTGTCTATACAACATCCAATTGTATAGAAAAAACAAAAAAGCAAGATACAATGGAAAAAATATAGAGGTATAGGGGGTTAGTCTAGGGAAGGCATGTCAAACTGAAGTCCAAGGCCACAAAAGCGGTCACACCTTCATCTATGGGGGCACTTTGACAGATATTGATGGTAATTAGAAGATATTACAATTTTTACCTAAATTCACTGGCTAGCAATAGAGATGGGCCGAACACCCCCATGTTCGGTTCGCACCAGAACTTCCAAACAGAGAAAAAGTTCTGACCCGAACAGCTAACCCTATTAAAGTGTGTGGGACAAGAACTTGAAAAATCAAAAGTCCCCATTTTGAAGGCTTGTATGCAAGTTATTGGCCATAAAAGGGGGGATCCGGGTACTGCCTTGGATCTTGACATGAATCAATGCAAACATTTTTTTTTAAAAAAGATAATTTTTTCAAGAGCAGTGATTTTAATTGTACTTACAGTGAAACAATAAAAATTTAAAAATCCTCTAAATATAGTGCCTGGGTGTCCCCTTAGTCTGCCTGTAAAGTGGTGCATCCGTACCATGGATAGAACCTACTGCAGTAAAACTGAAATTTAAAAAAAAAAAATGACATTTACATTTCCGGCAATACAATACCATTGCCAGCATCAGAAAAATGTTAAAAAGAAAACGGTATGGGTGTCCCCCAATTCATACCAGGCCCCCTTTAACAAGAGGGCCCCCAGATCCCGCCCCCCCCATGTGAATGAGTATGGGGTACATAGTACGGACCCATAAGAGAACCAGGTGACATTGTCAGGTGGCACAGTCCCTTACCTATATAAAAACTGTCAAACCAGGCATTCAAAAGTTTGTCTTAGATGATTTGTCTTTTTTTTTCGGGTTGGCGGTGGCGGCATTGGCATCATGATTGACAATGGATCTACATCAGGGGACATTGTTTTTTTATTTTTAAATACAAGAATTGTCAAAAACTGTCTCTGTGTTTTTATTACTTTTTGATAATTTTTTGATAACATGGCTCCCCAAATCATCACTGACTGTGGAAACTTCACACTGGACCTCAAGTAACTTGGATTCTGTGCCTCTCCACTCTTCCTCCAGACTCTGGGATCTTGATTTCCAAATGAAATGCAACATTTTACACAGTCAGTGATGATTTGGGGAGCTATGTCATCTGCTGGTGTTGGTCCACTGTGTTTTATCAAGTCCAAAGTCAGCGCAGCCCTCTACCAGGAAATTCTAGAGCACTTCATGCTTCCCTCTGCTGAACAGCTTTATGGAGATGCTGATTTTATTTTCCAGCAGGACTTGGCACCTGCCCACACTGCCAAAAGTAGCAATACCTGGTTTAATGATCATGGTATCACTGTGCTTAATTGGCCAGCAAACTCGCCTGACCTTAACCTCATAGAGAATCTGTGGAGTATTGTCAAGAGGAAGATGAGAGACACCAGATCCAACAATGCAGACGAGCTGAAGGCCGCTATCAAAACAACCTGGGCTTCCATAACACCTCAGCAGTAGGGATGAGCTTCACGTTCGAGTCGAACCCATGTTCGACTCGAACATCGGCTGTTCGATCGTTCGCCGAATTGCGATCGTTATGGGCCGTTCGTGCCAAATTCATGTGGCGCGTCACGGCCCATAATTCACTGCGCCAGCACAGTGCATTGCTGGCTGATGATTGGCCAAGCATGCACTATGACCCGCATGCTTGGCCAATCACAGCACCGTCATTAGAGAGAGCTGTAATTGGCCAAAGCCAGGGTGGCTTTGGCCAATTATGGCTCAGGGGGTTTAGAACACGCCCCACACTATATAAGGCCGCCTGCATGGCAGCCCTGTGTAGTGTGTTCCAGCGTGCTTAGATAGACAGAGAGACAGTATCATTTCATTTGAGTTAGCAAGATTAGGCAGGACAGTCAGTGAGTTAGCTGCATTTACAATGTATTGTGTATATATATGCATCCCAGGTGTTGTATATATATATATATATATATATATATATATATATACACTGTATTCAGTCTAGCTAGATCCGTTCCTGTTATCTTCCTACTGACAGGCAGGCTTGTCTTGTTACAGTATTTACAGCTACCTGAAGAAAATTGCTGGTGTTCTTTTGATCCTATTAGTACCACAGTCAGGAAGCTAGACTATTTACAGTTAGTGTAATGCGTCCTCCTCACAGTGTTCAGTTAAAGCTACAAGTTAGTTTAGTGTGACCTCTGCACAGTGTTCAGCTAAAGCTACAAGTTAGGGTAGTGCGTCCTCCTTACAGTGTTCAGCTAAAGCTACAAGTTGGTGTAGTGCGTCCTCCTCACAGTGTTCAGCTAAAACTACAAGTTAGTGTAGTGCGACCTCTGCACAGTGTTCAGCTAAAGCTACAAGTTAGTGTAGTGCATCCTCTGAACAGTGTTCAGCTAAAACTACAAGTTAGTGTAGTGCGACCTCTGCACAGTGTTCAGCTAAAGCTACAAGATAGTGTAGTGCATCCTCTGAACAGTGTTCAGCTAAAGCTACAAGTTAGTGTAGTGCGTCCTCCTCACAGTGTTCAGCTAAAACTACAAGTTAGTGTAGAGCGAGCTCTGCACAGTGTTTAGCTAAAGCTACCTGCCGAAGGTTGGTCGTGTTTTCCTGATCCTATTACTACCGCAGGCAGCTAAATAAGCTACAAGTTAGTTTTTTGCGAGCTCTGCACAGTGTTCACCTAAAGCTACCTGTAGAAGGATTGCGGTGTTTTCCTGATCCTATCACTACCGCAGGCAGCTAAATAAGCTACAAGTTAGTTTTTTGCGAGCTCTGCACAGTGTTCACCTAAAGCTACCTGTAGAAGGTTGGTGGTGTTTTCCTGATCCTATCACTACCGCAGGCAGCTAAATAAGCTACAAGTTAGTTTTTTGCGAGCTCTGCACAGTGTTCACCTAAAGCTACCTGTAGAAGGTTGGTGGTGTTCTCATACTACAGGCAGGCAGTTGATTTTGCTAGCTGCAGTATCAGTATATATATATATATATATATATATATATATATATATATATATATATATATCCCAGCTTAGTGCAGCTACAGGCCATTAGTATGTCTGGAAGGCCAACAAGGAGAGGCAGACAGTCACAAGCCAATAAAAGAGGGCAAGCAGGCTCTGTGTCTAGAGGCAACAGTGCTGGTCGTGGAGACGGTGCATCCTCATCAGCACGCTTGGCCTTTTTTTCGGCAACTGGTCGTGTTGAGCCGCAACATGCGGAAGACTTGGTCGAGTGGATGACCAAGCCGTCCTCATCCTCCTCATCCTCTCTCACCCATGCTCAGGGTACTTTGTCTAGCAAAGCAGCTGCCAACGTGGCCTCTTCCCTCGGCTCAATGGCATCAGTGACTCCTTCCCTAGCCCCACCATGTTCTCCTGAGGAGTCCCTCGAACTGTTTGACCACAGTGTTGGGTACATGCTCCAGGAGGATGCCCAGCGTTTAAAAGGCTCTGATGATGATACTGAGCTAGATGAAGGCAGTAACGTGAGCACGGACAGAGGGGGTGCCCAAGAAGGACAGCAATCTGGCAGTCATGCTCCCCCTGCTGCAGCATACTGCCAGGTTTGCTCCAGTGATGAGGAGGGAGGGGATGATGAGGTCACTGACTCAACGTGGGTGCCTGATAGGAGAGAGGAGGAGGAGGAGGCACATCACCAATGAGGCAGGATGCCCTCCGCCCACTGGGACACAACGCGTCCAGAACGTGACATCGTGACGTCATTCGCGGCTACCGCGCATGCTCCACCGCTCGTACTCACTCTGCTGTGTGTTCTATGTTAGCGTCCTGGCACTTGTGAAGTGCCTGTTATGTAAGTGATTTTTTAAATTCCTCTATTAAAGTATATCATACGGAGAGCACTATGTCTGTCCCCTTTCTGTTTTTATGAAATACGTTATCCACCTGCTACTTGGTTATCTGGAGGAGTCCCTTGCCTTTGGACCTTTTCATCTGCTGATCCCTATGGGAATGCTTGTTTGACCCTTATGAGAAGGGTCCTTGTGACCAGGTGAGAGGCCATTTGGTTCATGGTGAAGGGTTCTTCTATCAGCTACACATTTTTGCTGTGATCATCACGTTTGCCTGGTGGATGTCTTCTTATCTGGACATTTTTTATATCTGGACATTTTTTTGTGCTCTTCATTATTTTTAGGATTACCATATTGTTATTCCCCTATCCCTGGAATATTGTATTCTATACACTCTTTGGTTTTTTTGTTTTTAGCGCTGCACCTATTTTATTTATTTGTTTAGAGGGATTTGATTGTTTGACCCTGGTGTTCAGCTGCTTCTAGTTTTTTTTTTTTTTTTTTTTGTCATACGTGCGCTGATATATTTTCACATTTAGTATCTAAAAGACCCACACCAAAGAACAAAGAGGACCTCTCCTTGCTCCTCATCAGCTGAGATCTCCAACCCCACTATACCTTCAGTCCTCTCTGAGACCTGCACTGAGAGGAATGAAGGTGTAGAATTAGGTGTGTCACAGCCAAGTACTTGTGGGCAATCTGCTTTCGGTACACCAACATCAGATTGTACCAGGCAAATTTCCCTGCCCCAGCTGCTGCACCGCCAAAAGAAGTTCACTCCCAGCCATCCATATGCCCAGCGGTTGAATGCTAGCTTGGCAAAATTGCTAGCACTTCAACTGCTGCCTTTTCAGTTGGTAGACTCTGCCCCTTTCCGTGAGTTTGTGGAATGAAAGGCAGGGGAAGCTCATTAGCGACCCCTGCCTATGGGAACAGGGACTGAAACAAATAGGCAGTTATTGTAGTGTAAATTATTGATCAGTTAACTGTTATCAATAAACTTTATTAAAAAATTCTGGAAGCTTCTAAGAAAGGTCAGGTGACTAGAAGTACCAATAAGAAGAAAGAAGAATATTAACGGTCATCAGACCAACGGCAGCACTTCAAGAAGAAGCATCCCTCCCTCCCTATGTCGTGGTTCTTGTTATGTGGCTGGTCCCTTCTGCTGTAAAGGGGTATGGTGTATTAACGTTAAAGACGTATATATATATGGTTCGAGCTTTAATGGCTGAACTATTTGGTTTTAATTGTTTAAATATAGTTCGAGCTTTGATGGCTGAACTATTATTGTTTTGGTATGATTTTAGTAAGCTAATTGGTAATTTTTATTATGCCAATAAAAAAGGACCACGGCCATTTTTATCCAAGTCTATAGTCTGTTTGTATTTATTTTAATTTATTATCATTATATTGTACATCAGTTTTCAGCCTCTGATCCCATGTGCGGTTCCTGAGTGGCAGGTACCCAAACGCCACTTTTTCTCATGGAAGGCGATTCCGGCTCTCTACCGGCATGTGGAACGCAATGTCTTTGCCTCGCTGGACAGGGCGGTCAGCGGTAAGGTGCATATTACCGCTGACTCATGGTCCAGCAGGCATGGACTGGGACGTTACCTATGTTTCACCGCGCATTGGGTGACTCTGTTGGCAGCTGGGAAGGATGCAGGACAAGGTGCAGTAGTGTTGGAGGTTGTTCCGCCACCACGCCTCACTACTAATGATTGTGACACACCTCTCTCCTCCACCCCCTCCTCTTCTTCTTCCTCCATGGCCTCTTCCTGTGCTTTGTCCTCAGAACCAGCGGTGCTCCGTAGCCGTTCAAGGGGCTACGCAAGTATGCAGGCCAAAAGATGCCATGCGGTGCTTGAGCTGGTGTGCTTGGGGGACAGGAGCCACACTGGGGCAGAGATTCTGTCAGCTCTACAGGGGCAGGTTCAGAGGTGGTTGACGCCATGCCAACTTAAGGCAGGAATGGTGGTTTGCGACAATGGCACCAACCTCCTCTCTGCCCTCTGACAGGGACAAATGACCCATGTGCCCTGTTTGGCTCACGTCCTTAACTTGGTGGTGCATCGGTTCTTGGGCAGGTACCCGGGCTTACAAGATGTCCTGAGGCAGGCCAGGAAAGTCTGTGTGCATTTACGACGGTCATATAATGCAAGTACTCGGCTTGCAGACCTCCAAAAGGAGTTTAACCTGCCCAAGAACCGCCTAATCTGTGACATGCCCACCAGGTGGAACTCAACGTTGGCCATGCTGCAGCGGCTGCACACGCAGCAGAGGGCCATCAATGAGTACCTGTGCGACTATGGCACCAGGACAGGGTCAGGGGAGCTTGTTTTTTTTCCCCACGCCAGTGGGCCATGATCAGGGATGCATGCACTGTCCTGTCACCATTTGAGGAGGCCACGAGGATGGTGAACAGTGACAGTGCATGCATCAGTGACACTGTCCCCCTTGTCCTCCTGTTGGAGCACACGCTGCGTGGAATAATGGACAGGGCACTTGAGGCAGAACAGAGGCAAGAAGAGGAGGACTTCTTAGTTCTCAAGGCCCCCTTTATCCAGACAGTGTTCCTGTGTGCCCGCTGATCACACAGGAAGAGGATGAGGTCGAGGAGGAGGAGAATTGTGTCAGTATGGAGGTGGAGCCTGGCACTCAGCATCAGCAGCAGTCTTTAAGGGATCAGTCCCAAGAAACACATGGACTTGTACGTGGCTGGGAGGAAGTGGCTGCGGACCATGTCGTCCTTAGTGACCCAGAGGACTCCGGACCGAATGTCTCAGCAAACCTAAGCTGCATGGCCTCCCTGATCCTGCATAGCCTGCGTAAGGATCCTCGTATTCGTGGTATCAAGGAGAAGGACCAATACTGGCTGGCAACCCTTCTTGATCCATGTTACAAGGGTAAGGTTGTGGACCTTATCTTGCCATTGCAGAGGGAGCAGAGGATGAAACATCTTCGGGAGGCCTTGCAGAAAGGTCTGTGCAACGCGTTCCCAGAGACTGGGAGGTTACAAACTCCTGTTTCTGGACAACGTGTTGCTGGGGCTTCGGTCAGTCAAAGAAGGAGCGGTGGAGAAGGTGGCCGTCTGACCGATGCATTCAGACAATTTTTTGGTCCGCAGCCCCAAGGTATGATCGGTTCCAGCAACCATCGCCAGCGTCTGTTTTACATGGTGCAGGAATACCTAGGGGCAAGATCTGACTTGGACACCTTTCCCACCGAAAATCCTCTGGGTTACTGGGTCTTGAGGATGGATCACTGGCCAGAGCTTGCACAGTATGCTATTGAGCTACTGGCCTGTCCTGCATCCAGGGTTCTTTCGGAACGCACATTCAGTGCTGCTGGAGGCTTTGTAACCGACCACAGGGTGCGTCTCTCCACCGACTCGGTCGATCAACTGACCTTCATAAAAATGAATCAGTCTTGGATCACCACCAGCTACCAAGCACCTGATGCTGATGTAACCGAATAATTTTTTTTGAAATCTCAGATCCCTTCAAAGACTGCCTATGCTGATGCTGAGTGACTATCCTGAGTAATTATCCTCTTCCTCCTCAATGATCACGCTAATAGCTTGTAAGAACATTTTGGTTCTGGGTGCCATCACCAGTGCCTAAGGCCCAATTTTTCAGCACCTGTTTAACAGGGGCGTGTAATTACAATTTTTGATGCAATACTTTGCAGCAGGGCTTTTTTCTGCATTCTAACTAGAGTATCTGTGAGGGGTTGCAATGTTGTGGCACCAGCACCAGTGCCTAAGGCCCAATTTTTCAGCCCCTGTTTAACAGGGGCATGTAACTACAATTTTTGGTGCAATACTTTGCAGCAGGGCTCGTTTGTGCGTTCCATCTAGAGTATCTGTGAGGGGTTGCAGTGTTGTGGCACCAGCACCAGTGCCTAAGGCCCAATTTTTCAGCCCCTGTTCAACAGGGGCATGTAATTACAATTCTTGATCTAATATTTCACAGCAGGGCCCGTTTCTGCGCCCACCAAGAGCGAGTGAGGACTTACAGTGTTGTGGCACTAGCACCACCACCACCAAAGGCCCAATTTTTCTGCCCCTGTTCAACAGGGGCATGTAATTACAATTCTTGATCTAATATTTCACAGCAGGGCCCTGTGAAGGCTTACAGTGTTGTGGCCACAACAACACCTAAGGACCAAATTTCTGCAGGCTCCTACTTTAAAACATCCAACTTACAAATGACTCCTACTTGCAAACGGAAGGAGACAACAGGAAGTGAGATGAAATCTACCCCTAGGAAGGGAAATTCTCTCCTGTAAGAGTTAATATGGGAAAAACATTTCTCCTTTCCACTGATGCTTTATCACCAATCCTTGTTTCACAAAAAAACCCAAATTTTCAAAAAACATTTGCCATTGGGACAAAAAGTGAGGTGAAATCTTCTGAAGAAGAGCACAGACAGCAAAACAAATGTCACAGGGGTGATAATCCTTCCCTATGTTTTCCAAAAAGCTTAAAATAGATTTTTTTGGCTGGAGCTAAACACGTTAAAAATGTACCAGTTCAAAATTACAAACAGATTCTACTTAACAACAAACCTACAGTCCCTGTCTTGTTTGCACCACCTGTATACTGCTGTTCAGAGTACAGAGCCTGTATACTGCTGTTTCCTTTTTTAATTTGGGTGCGGGATTCCCCTTAATATCCATACAAGATCCAAAGGGCCTGGTAATGGACTGGGGGGTACCCATGCCGTTTGTCTCACTGATTTTCATCCATATTGCCAGGACCCGACATTACATTAAAGCCGCAAGCAGTTTTAACTGGGGACCCCAGTGCCATTTTTTTTAAAATTTTGGCTCGGGGTTCCCCTTAATATTCATACCAGACCCGAAGGGCCTGGTAATGGACTGTGGGGGAATCCCATGCTGTTTTTTTCAATGACTTTTATGTGTATTGCCGGGACCGACAATTCATTATAGCCGCAAGTACTTTTAAATGACTATTTTTCCTTTAAAAATGACATTTTGTGCAGGGACTGTTCTAAGCACGGGAAACACGTGCCACTTTACAGGCATACTATAGACACCCCCCAGGTACAAGATTTAAAGGAATATTTCACTTTTTTTTTTACTTTAAGCATCATTAAAATCACTGCTCCCGAAAAAACGTCAGTTTTTAAAAGTTTTTTTTGCATTGATACATGCCCCCTGGGGCAGGACCCGGGTCCCCAAACCCTTTTTAGGACAATACCATGCAAATTAGCCTTTAAAATTAGCACTTTTGATTTTGAATGTTCGAGTCCCATAGATGTTGTTCGAGTCCCATAGATGTCAATGGGGTTCTAATGTTCGTGCAAATTTTCGGTCCGTTCGCAGATTCTGGTGCGAACCGAAACGGTGGGTGTTCGGCTCATCCCTACTCAGCAGTGCCACAGGCTGATCACCTCCATGCCACGCCGCATTGATGCAATATTTCATGCAAAAGGAGTCCTGACCAAGTATTAAGTGCATACTATACTGTATGGACATACTTTTCAGTAAGCCAACATTTCTGTATTAAAAATCCTTTTTTTTATTGGTCTTATGTAATCAATTTTTCTGAGATACTGAATTTTGGGTTTTCACTAGCTGTAAGCCATGATAATCAAAATTAAAAGAAAAAAAATACTTGAAATACATCATTCTGTGTGTAACGCATCTATATAAAATATATGAGTTTCACTTTTTCAATTCAATTACTAAAATAAATGAACTTTTTGATGATATTCTAATTCTAATTTTCTGAGATACACCTACATGTTAAAATCAGCATCACTGGAAAATTCTTTGGAACCTTCAAACATTATAGATTTTCTGAAATAAGAGGCCCTGGAGAATAAAATGGTTGTGATTACAATTTTTTATGTCGCATGATATTTGCGCAGCTGTTTATTAAATGCTAATTTTCAGGGAAAAATACACTGAAATGCATTTAGGTACACATAAACACAATATAATACCCACTTTTTTGGTAAATATAAAAGATGATGTTGTGCTGAGTAAATAGATTCCAAATATGTTAGGTTAAAATTTTTACAAGCCTCTGAGGCCAGGTTCACACCTATGCGAATTAGATGCGGGTTTCCCCAAATCCAATTCGCATAGCAGGAGAATGTGACTGGCTCCCTATGGAGCCGGTTCACATATCTCTGTTGCGGATGCGGAGCGCACTGCACAGAAAAGCTGTGCGTCTTTGGCTCCATTTCAGGGCTGAATTCAGGCATAGAATCGTCCCTGATTCGGCCCTGAAACGGGGAACAGCTCCTGTGCGATCCGCAACGGGTTACAGTGTGAACCTGGCCTAAAATGGTTACAAACTATTGAACATAAAAATCTCCATAGGCAACGCTTTAAAAGCCTATACAAGTTACCAGTTTAGAGTTAAATGTGAGCTCACATGTGTGGTGAAATCACTGTTTACATATGCCTGTGGGACCTACTGTACATGTGCCTTTGTATTTGCACATGAGCAAATACAAAGCTTTCTGAACATGTTACATGTTTCACCCATATTTAGGGTGTACCATGTAACATGTTCAGCATCAAATGCTCAGACCCCTCTCCCCTCCGATACCCCTCCTCCTTGTAGCGGTGAGCCGGGGATTTTCTCCTTGTACTCGCTGTCACAATTCAAAGAGAGCGTGGCCGTGTGGGGCATTTTTTGTTAAAAGGTGAACTTATCCTTTTAATGTTTTTATTTATTTTATTTACATTTTTTTTTTATTCAACCTTATTGCTATGACAAAGAATAAACAGCATCTCTTGTGATAGCTTGGACAGTGACAGGTACTCTTTATGTGTAAATCTTGGGTCTATTACAGGCAGTCGATCAAACCAGGATCCTCTGTGCTTAGTCGACCCCACCACTTGCATCAGTTCTGGGAAAGGAGGGCCTGGGAATGGCAGCAAAGTGGATCCCCCAAGCCCTTTAAAAGTGGTCAGGCAGCTGTAAAGATGCTCAGATCATGTTAACAGTAAAGCCAACTGCCAGTTGAAAATGTTGATACCAGGGTCCTGGTATAACCAATTCTCGTCCAGGACATATACATATATATATATATATATATATATATATTTATACACATACTCTGGATGGGAAATGGTTAAAAAGGGGAACTTTGAAGGGTTAGATACCCAGAAAGCAGGGATGTGCAGTTAGGGGAGGCAGGTGTGAGGCAGGGCCTCACCTGCCATGAACATTAAAATACAAATTTAAAAAAATTGAGCTTCGAGGGTTGTAACTCAGAGACCTGGGGTCACACAGACTTGGGGGAGTGGGGCGTATGTAGACTAAGTCCTACCCCACCACTGGTAAAAATGTGAGGCTCCTATGACCTATGGTTCCAGAGATATGTGGCTCCTTGCGCAGCCTGTCAGAAGCTAAATACAGAGCGGCCACTTCAAATACAAGATGACACACTCTGTTTACAGCAGACTGAGGGGTTGAGCTCACAGAGACTCTCACTCAGAAGTACTGAGCTCAATAAACAGCTAGTCTTGGACCAATAGTAAAGTACCATTCTCAGCTGTCCAATAAAAATGCTTCAGTGGAGGCACGCCTCTCACTGCAGTGTCATAGAAGGGGCATGTGTCTAAAAGACAAATGCTCCCTTCCAGCCCATCCCTCTTAACTACAAGGAAAAAACGTGTTTATGTGTATAAGATTTACCCACAATCCCATGTTTTTCTCACACAGTTAAGAGGGAGAATGAGACTCTGCTGCCTGCTGAAAAGGTACTGTTTTATTCCAGCTAAATCATATATTTATATGCTATATGTTATAACATAATAATTTATTATTTATCTATTTACTGTGAAATTACTGGTTGGAAGTTATAACTTCAAACTTCAGTAATTTGTCCATTAAGCCATCTGATTGAGTACAGATTTTGAAAATATAGTAAATTACCTTAAAAACAATATATAAACATTATTTGTATATTACTTACTTATGGTAATTAACCCCTTGCCACCCAGGCCAATTCTGACACTTCTCTCCTACATGTAAAAATCATAACCCTTTTTTCTAGAAAATTACTCAGAACCCCCAAACATTATATATTGTTTTAGCAGACACCATATGGAATAAAACGGTGGTCATTGCAACTTTTTATGTCACACGGTATTTGCGCAGCAATTTTTTTAAACGCATTTTTTTGGGGAAAAAAACTGTTTCATGAATAAAAAAAAACAACACTAACATTAGCCCGATTTTTTTGTATAATGTGAAAGATTACGCCGAGTAAATAGATACCCAACATGTCACACTTTAAAATTGCGCACACTTGTGGAATGGCGCCAAACTTTAGTACTTATAACTCTCCATAGGAGACGCTTTACATTTTTTTTTTACAGATTACATGTTTAGAGTTACAGAGGAAGTCTAGTGCTAGAATTATTGCTCTCGCTCTAACGATCATGGCATGTGTGTATCTGGCTCTGATACTAACCAGTGCCTCACCAGCCACTGACCTCACCGCACATCCCTGGCAGAAAGTTATTCCAGTAAATAAGAAAGACACCTTAGAAGTCCCGAAGAGAAGAGTGTAACATATGGACTAGAGCTGAGAGGATAAGCATGGGGTGAGAGCAAGTGAAATTACTTTATGTAAGTTAAAATCTAATGTTTAAACTGTATTCTCTTTATAAGTATCATTCAGTGGAGCAACTTTTGTATAAGAGTAGCACAGAGTTGGGTAGATGAGTTTAGCAGGATTATTTAGTATGAATTAGCACTGTTCAAACCTGTCTATTAGCAGGTGGTAGCAAAGCACAATCAAATAGATGAAGTGGGATATGTTGAGGCCATGCATAGCCTTTCAGTTGTTTCAAGAAAGAGTTGGATTCTTGAAATATTTTTAAGTTGAATGGCATAAAAGGTTCGTAGAGTATGAATGCGAGTTTTATTTAAATAATTGGAGTTATACAGTTCTCTAAAAATACCCCCGAATAAAGTTCTGCATTTTTTGCCCCAAGCTTTATTAAAGTTCTGCTTTATCAATTTTATCTATGTAAAAGTTAAGAACAGCAATAGGAAAAAGAGACAGCTTTCACAGAATCAACAACGTAAGATAATAATAAAGTTATATTTAGAGCATAGCGTTAAATTTAAGTATTTTCTGAATGAAAGTGATACTGGGATCCAGTTAGGCTGATAAGCTAGCCAAGAACATGGGTAAGAGTGGAAAGAGAAGACTAGTAGACCAAGGTTAGAAGGGGTGGAAATGAGAGGCACAGAATATTTTTCTAGAAAGGAAAAAAATCTAAAAATAAGACTCTTCTTGCTGGAGAAGATTTGAGGCTCATGTTGGGATCTCGTACTGAGGGATAAGTCTCTTTTTCCCCCTCATTTTCAGCACCCCCCCCCCATTTTCTCTTTGTCTCTCTTTTGGTTTTCCCTTCTTCCTTTGTCTACCTCCCCACTCCCTAGATCTGTCCCTTACTTTGTCTTTTGCTCCCTTATCTCCCCATTGGGACTTTCTCAGCCCATCTGATACTTTCCCACTATCGGATTTCCCCTCTTCCCTTTAGCTTGCACCTCAACTTAATTGGGAAAAGCTGGTTGTACAGCGATCCTCCACAAATATGCATGTAATGTTAGTTTACAACCAATGTATACATCTTCAGTGCTACAACTGTTTCCATCCAATATCAACTTGTATATGCTGTACTTGTCATATTGTGATACTATTTTCATTCTTATTTATGTCCTGTACAACCCATAACTTCCTCAAATTAAGGTTTAAAAAATATAACAAATAGTGCAAGACATTTGACATGTAAAAATAAAAGATTTCGTAGTAAATTACCTTAAAAACAATATATAAAAATTGTAAAAAAAAAATAATGTAATGTAATGTAAAAAGAAGAGATTTCAGAGTATCCCTGTATGATCAACAGTGTCAAAGGTTGAAAGCACACAGGGGATGGTTTACTAAAACTGGAGCACACTGAATCTGGTGCAGCTGTGCATAGTAACTAATCAGCTTCCAGGTTTTATTGTCAAAGCTTGACAATAAATTGAACAAGCTGAAGTTAGAAGCTGATTAGCTACCATGCACAGCTGCACCAGACTCTGAGTGTTCCATCTTTAGTAAATTTCCCCTATAGAGACCACTGCATACGGAGTAACAGGATTTTGATTTTGAAACTGTTACATAAAAACACACTGAAAAATATATTCCCATGTGCAATCATTTTAAAAGGCTAAAAATAAAACCTTCATGGCTCATGTCCAAAGTTAAAAAAAAACTATAAAGAATAAGAAGAGAGCATTTAAAAATGTAAAATGAAGGAACGGGAAATAAAGTTGAAAGAGAAACCGGAGCAAGGACCTCTCCAATCGGGTCCCGCCTCTTTCATAGAAAAGAGAAGGACTATTGCGGTACCATAAGGAAAGAACTTTGTTTAAAAATGTATAAATTTATTTCAAAAATAGTAAAAAGGTCCTACAAGGGACATATATTGTACATGTTCGTGATTTGACACACATAGACAATAATAATTGTTTACAGCATTGTTGATACTACGTTGGTACAGCCAATGTCCATAACAGTATATGGACATAGGTTAAATAGTATGATACTTGCAGACGTGGCCTCTACGGTTTCGCGGTCACAGCCGCTTCTTCAGGAGGCGTCTGATAGTATGGTCTATGAAGATGAAAAGCAGAATAGTATCAACATAACAAACTGAATAACATGATTAACATTACAAAAAAGTACACAAATAGTATTGGAGAACATATTTGAGGTTTGGAAGTTGCACTCACCAGACTATAACCTATGACGGTTCTCTGGAGCGATACAGTGAGACGCCCACGAAAGGCGATCCCCCGGGGGCGGGCCAGGGAGGCAAATAGAGTAGTACTATTGTAAAGATTAAGAAAATTTGTTTAAAAAAGGAGTTCAAATAGTATGTTCTATTGAAGAATCACCCGGAAGTGGTAAATGGGGAGTGCCAAGGAATGCTGGGGGGGGAGGAGAAAATGGGGAGGGGGAGGGGGGAAGGGGAAAGGGGGGGAAAAAAGGAGGGGAGGGAAGACAGGGAAGGGGGGAAAAAAGGAAGGAAGAGGCAAGAGGGAGAGGAAAAGGGAGGGAAAAAGGGAAGGGGGGGGAAAAAGGTGGGAAAAAAAGGGGAGGAAGGGGGAAGGGGAGGGGAAGGGGAGGGAGGGGTGGGACAGGAGGAGGGAGGGGAGGGGGAAGGGAGAAAAAAAGAGAAAAGAAAAGGAAAGGACAAGAAGAGGGAAAAGAAAAAGAAAGAGAAGAAGAGAGGGGAAAAAGGGGGGGGGGGGGAAGGGAGGGAAGGGAGAAGGGGAGATGTCGGGGGGGGGGGAGGGAAAAGAAGAAGGAAGGGGGGGTTGATGGAAAGAGGGGGAAGATAGGACAAAGGAGTGTGGAATGCAGTGAGGAGGGGGAGGAAAAAGAAAGGGGGGGAGAGTGAGATGTGGCGGATATCCCTGCATGCCTGCCAAAGAAGTAGGAGCATACCAGATTCACAAAAAGAAAAATTGTTGATGGCAAGAGGATTTTATTACCTAACGGTGCTGTAATGTAAAACCCAGACTTTTAAGGCTGCTGGTATCCAGACTGACGTGACTGATTACAGTCAATGACCAAAAAACGCCACACCATATCGTCACATGGAGTCACTATAAACAATGTGGAGGGATATTAAAATATAATTTGAAAAATATACCAAAATCGCCAGATAATCTAAGCCCATCAGAAGGGGAGGGGAGAACCATACAGAGATAATGGAAGTCCCCATCCCGTGGAGAGGGCATAGTAAGAGTACTCACACAGGCTCCAGATGGTGTCAGCGCGGTGCTGGATGGATCGTCTGGGACGGAAAGCAGCCGAGTCTGGGCATCTTAAATGCCTCCAACCCGGAAGTGCAATGGCGGATATGATCGCCGTATGGACTTCCGGGTCCGGTCCTCCACTGTTGCGCAGGCGCGGGAAAAATACCCGGCGCAGGCGCACAGCTCTAAAAGTGACCAAAGCCTAGGCATTAGTCAGAACGAAGCGGCGGCTGGGCTCTAGATAACCCCACCCACCGCCGGAGGAGCGCAAGCCCGCCACGGGGGAGAATTAACTCCTCACATCCCTTCAGAGTAGAGTGATTGGTGCAATTCTGGTAATGACATGATATACACATAATATCAAACAGAAGATAAACTGGGAAGGAAAAGCGACGCATGGTCTCCCGTAGTGGAGGCACCAGGGGACCCACACCTCAGGAGAAATGCATCGCAATCCGACCCAGGACAATGTAAAAGAGTTATTAAATACATACATAACTTTAGTTAATAAAGCAAACAAACTGCTGGAAATTGAGTCAGCCACAACAGAAAAACATTAAAAAACAACAGGTTATATTGAAAATATATAGTAGAACTACTATATATAAAGAGTCCATTGGTATACAGTCTTAGGAAAAAGATCTGGAGTTTAGTAAAGGGTAATCTAAGGATTTTATAAGTATGGTGTTTAGTGTGGTTTTTCTATGTGGCTTAGAATACGGCAGAGACTGGGGGAAAGAAAGTATTGTAGCAAAATTATTCGAGAAAATACTTATATGAATGTGCCTCATTGATACCGGGAGAAGCACATGCATTTAATCGTTCAATCCAAAGGGATTCACGTTTTAAAATTTCACGGTCCCAATTGCCCCACGGGGGTCTTCAGGGACAACGTCTAACACCGTAAATTTTATACAATCTAGATTGAAGCGATGATGGATGCCAATATGGCGACCTACGGTGGTAAGCTTGCCATTTGTGGAGGCATAAAGGTGGTCCCCCAGTCTCTGCCGCAGTTCTCTAATTGTTTTGCCCACATAGAAAGCACTGCAAGTGCAGGTCATGAGGTAAATTACTCCACGTGTACCACAATGGGCTGAATGTTTGGGAAAAAACATTTCACCATTGGGGAGTAAGAAGTGTTGTCCTTCTTGGATCCAGGGGCAATGTGGGCAATTGCCACATTTATAAGTGCCCCTGGGTTCCAGCGGACGAGAGGAAGGAGCCCTGTAATGGCTGTGTGTTAGTCTGTCCCTCAGAGAGGTGGCCCTTCTAAAGACCAAATCGGGGGTTGATTTGATGTATTTTCTGAGAGTGTGATGATCGGTCAGGATATGCCAATGGTTGGATAGTATTTTCCGTAGTTGTTGATGATGAGTGGAAAATTTAGTAATAATTTTAGTCATGTAGGGTTGTTTAGGACGTGGAGGGCCATATAGTAATGTTTGTCGATCTAGAGCTGAGGCCTTGTTAAAGGCTTTTCTCAGCACAGTGCGTTTATAGCCTCTCGCCAACAATCGTGTGCGAAGGGCATTGGCCTGTCTATAGAAATCCCCGTCCTCTGTGCAGTTCCTTCTCAGTCTGAGATACTGAGCAAAAGGAATGCTGCGAACCAGGGGGCGGGGATGAAGACTGGAGGCATGCAACAGGGTGTTGCCTGCCGTGGGTTTGCGAGGAAGAGGCAAGAGGGAGAGGAAAAGGGAGGAAAAAGGGAAGGGGGGGGAAAAAGGTGGGAAAAAAAGGGGAGGAAGGGGGGAAGGGGAGGGGAAGGGGAGGGAGGGGTGGGACAGGAGGAGGGAGGGGAGGGGGAAGGGAGAAAAAAAGAGAAAAGAAAAGGAAAGGACAAGAAGAGGGAAAAGAAAAAGAAAGAGAAGAAGAGAGGGGAAAAAGGGGGGGGGGGGAAAGGGAGGGAAGGGAGAAGGGGAGGTGTCGGGGGGGGGGGAGGGAAAAGAAGAAGGAAGGGGGGGTTGATGGAAAGAGGGGGAAGATAGGACAAAGGAGTGTGGAATGCAGTGAGGAGGGGGAGGAAAAAGAAAGGGGGGGAGAGTGAGATGTGGCGGATATCCCTGCATGCCTGCCAAAGAAGTAGGAGCATACCAGATTCACAAAAAGAAAAATTGTTGATGGCAAGAGGATTTTATTACCTAACGGTGCTGTAATGTAAAACCCAGACTTTTAAGGCTGCTGGTATCCAGACTGACGTGACTGATTACAGTCAATGACCAAAAAACGCCACACCATATCGTCACATGGAGTCACTATAAACAATGTGGAGGGATATTAAAATATAATTTGAAAAATATACCAAAATCGCCAGATAATCTAAGCCCATCAGAAGGGGAGGGGAGAACCATACAGAGATAATGGAAGTCCCCATCCCGTGGAGAGGGCATAGTAAGAGTACTCACACAGGCTCCAGATGGTGTCAGCGCGGTGCTGGATGGATCGTCTGGGACGGAAAGCAGCCGAGTCTGGGCATCTTAAATGCCTCCAACCCGGAAGTGCAATGGCGGATATGATCGCCGTATGGACTTCCGGGTCCGGTCCTCCACTGTTGCGCAGGCGCGGGAAAAATACCCGGCGCAGGCGCACAGCTCTAAAAGTGACCAAAGCCTAGGCATTAGTCAGAACGAAGCGGCGGCTGGGCTCTAGATAACCCCACCCACCGCCGGAGGAGCGCAAGCCCGCCACGGGGGAGAATTAACTCCTCACATCCCTTCAGAGTAGAGTGATTGGTGCAATTCTGGTAATGACATGATATACACATAATATCAAACAGAAGATAAACTGGGAAGGAAAAGCGACGCATGGTCTCCCGTAGTGGAGGCACCAGGGGACCCACACCTCAGGAGAAATGCATCGCAATCCGACCCAGGACAAATTGAGGGGATCCAGATCCCTCCGGACGCCCTCCTCGTGGCCATCGATGTCGAGGCCCTCTACTCGAGCATCCCCCACGAGCAGGGCGTCCGGATGGCGGGCTCCTTCTTGATGGAACAAGACCATCATACCTGGCCTACCAACACTTTCATTCTTAAACTTCTAGAATTCATTTTAACAAAAAATTATTTTTTATTTATGGACCAAATGTATCTTCAAATTCAAGGCGTTGCAATGGGCACATCTTGTGCCCCCTCTTACGCGAACTTATACCTTGGCGGCTGGGAACGGGCGGTCTTCAGTGATGACCTTTTGGAACCATTCCTAGACCATGTTCTGGGATGGTTCAGGTTCATTGACGACCTCCTGGTTATTTGGACAGGCACAGAACAACTTTTACAGACATTTATTGCAGAGCTAAATATCAATTCTTTCAACCTTCATTTTACCTTTTCCTATGATAGATTAAGCATTCCATTCTTGGATGTTTTGATTACAAAGGATTCCACTGGTCATTTAACCACTGATCTTTATCGCAAACCCACGGCAGGCAACACCCTGTTGCATGCCTCCAGTCTTCATCCCCGCCCCCTGGTTCGCAGCATTCCTTTTGCTCAGTATCTCAGACTGAGAAGGAACTGCACAGAGGACGGGGATTTCTATAGACAGGCCAATGCCCTTCGCACACGATTGTTGGCGAGAGGCTATAAACGCACTGTGCTGAGAAAAGCCTTTAACAAGGCCTCAGCTCTAGATCGACAAACATTACTATATGGCCCTCCACGTCCTAAACAACCCTACATGACTAAAATTATTACTAAATTTTCCACTCATCATCAACAACTACGGAAAATACTATCCAACCATTGGCATATCCTGACCGATCATCACACTCTCAGAAAATACATCAAATTAACCCCCGATTTGGTCTTTAGAAGGGCCACCTCTCTGAGGGACAGACTAACACACAGCCATTACAGGGCTCCTTCCTCTCGTCCGCTGGAACCCAGGGGCACTTATAAATGTGGCAATTGCCCACATTGCCCCTGGATCCAAGAAGGACAACACTTCTTACTCCCCAATGGTGAAATGTT